>NC_141093.1:31131290-31136290 GCF_041138505.1 Cibotium barometz
ACTCCTTGAGCTCAATGATCTTCTCTTCTTCTTCTTCTTTTTCTTCTTCTTCCTCCTCCTCTTCTTCTTCTTCTTCTTCTTCTTCTCTCTCTCTCTCTCTCTCTCTCTCTCTCTCTCTCTCTATATATATATATATATATATATATATATATATATATATATATATATATATGCACACTGACCTCGTGCAAGCAATTCAAACATCTCGATTTGATTTGAATTTTCAACAAAGAGCTCTCCCTAGATCTCAACAATGACGCTTAACTTTGCTTAAGTGTGTTTTGCATTTTGTTTAGTGAAGATGAGAGCTCGAACTTTGTTCTGCATTGTGTTTTAGCAAAGATGAGAACCTAATGTTTAGAGCTTAATGAAGACTACACCTTGTATTATGTTGGACAACGTTTAGATCTCGTCGACTACACATTGTATTACACTAGATAACATTTGCTAAAAATTTTTCTATTTATGAAATTTGTTTTCTTCTTGGCTCACCTTTGATAGGTCATCGGTTCAATCCCAAGAGAATCTCGGTCGGACCCTCCATACTTCTACTATGCTCCTCTAATGATCTGATAGATATGGATGAACTTTGCTATACTGTAGATTCAAACAAGTATAGCTAGTGTTGTCGAATGTTGGGTTGATATCTTGAACTTGTTGGTAAAACTATGTAGGGCCTTTAGATGATTCCTGTGTTTCCAAGCAGTGCTTATGAGTGCTATGTTGTGCCTAAATAGTCGATGTGCATGTAGTCACCTTCTGTGCACACACAGCTCAGCATTAAGCTCCCACACATAGCTACCAAACTGGCCAAGTTAGCCCCCAATGCCCATCAAAATGCCCATCAAATCAGTTGTTGTTTTGTGAAGTTTAGTTTAAAGGGTAGCCTAGAGTCATGCGATGACATCTTAATCTTGCCTTTAAAACTATGTAGAGTTGTGATGTTTGCTCTTTTCCTTTCCTTTTTTCTATGCTAGGGCTTTTGAGGCTTCTCTACTCTTATAACCATTCTCATAGGCCACTGTAGGAGTTGGTTGTGCTAGTTTGTTTACTATGCCAAGCTTCCGCTATAACTCTTTACTCTGAGGTTGATACTCTTATGATTCCCTCACTTACTGAACTACTCCTTCAACAAGATGGAAACTTGCAAGCTTATGGTTGCCAAAGCCTTGCCCCAAAACTTCAAAAATCCAGACAATTTCTGCGCTAGAATGGAGGATAAAAACATACACATTACATTGTAATCTTTGATCCTTAATCTTGACATATTCTTGTATCATTTTTGTAGATTCTTGGCAACTATTTTTTTTGCACTATAATCTTTTAATACTGCACACTTGCATCAAAATGTATTTGAAATGCATTCTGCATAGCATTGTTTACACAAATCTACACCAACACTATATATTTTGCACTTTTGTTGATTGAGAACATGCACCAATATTGTTTGTCCATTGTTTTGTCCCTTTTTGAACCTTTCTTTGTAAACTTTGCTTGTACGAAAATTTGTCTTTGAAAGGAAATGAGCACGAACTATAGAAGAATGAGAGATTGATCACTTACTTTAGATTTGCACAACTCTGTCTAGGCAAAGATTTATAATTTGATCAAGCTTTCTATTGGCTTAAACTATTATAGATTGCACATCTATTTTCTTGACTTTTCTCTTTGAAGATTTACGAAAACAAATCCAAGAAAATATTTTTGAACTTTCTTTTACAGCAACCAAATAGGAGCCAAACAATTCTCTTCAAACTACCTTCAATACTACCTAGAAACTAGCAAATGTGGAAGAAAACTAGGATTTATGGATAGATTTAGTAGCTGAAGAAACACTAATCCAAGTAAATATTACATTAATGATAAATATTAGGATTCTAAAATCTATTGTAAATGTATATCCAAAAATAAGGTTTATTAATGAAGATTATTTAAGCAAATGTTAATCAAGAAAATTAACATAACTCAAAATTTGGCTTTTGTAAATTGTTGTTAATCTTAATCTAAAAATGATTAAACATAATCAACTTTAATTAGAGATCAAAGATCAAGAACACTAAAAGAGATGACTATTCAAAATTTGTAGAAACCCTAGTTAAAAATAATTAAGTGCTCTAATCACTCTCAAATCAAAATACCAAGAGCTCTGATACCACTGAAAGAAAGCTACATCTAGATTAGCCTAGCTTAGGCTAGATCAACCTTGATTATCTTGGATTAAAGAGAGAAAGCTAAACATCTAAGGTGTAATGTCATAAAGGTCATCAAAGATATCAAAGGTAGATAAAGTTGAACATGTAAGGTGTAATGTTATAAAGGTCATCAAAAGATATCAAAGATCATAAGAGATAAGGTATAATAGCTGTCCACCAAGTGACTTATATAGCCACTTATCCTAAATTTCCACATTAGCCCATGCCCAAAAACTATGTGCCTAAACCTTAGTGTGTAGTACAAGTGCTAGTGGAAATAACTTTGTTACACATGACCCCCGAGATCAAATGGAAAAGATGGTGGAATGCCATCAAAGATGAAGTCAAACATATGCCACCTAGATCAAAGGGAAATCCAAGCCATGTAAACTCCAAGACAATGGATCCAAGTAAATCTGGATCAAATGTGAAGTGCAAGGAACCATTGTGGATGATGAGGCTAACCAAATATCCTCTCAGGTTAAATGGATAGCTGTGGTATACATCATGCACCCCTAAATCCAATGTAGTAATATCTTCTAGGTCAAAGGGAAGGTCACATCATATGTCTAATAAGAATATGATCTTTGTGCATGACTCTTGCCTCTCCTAGGAGGCCTCACCTCAGTAAAGTCATCACTATCCTCACGTACTATGCCGGACTACTCAAATACATGAATTATATCTACATGAATGTTACTAGGTAAGCTATGAGAACTAAGAGTAACGGTCAAATCATGAATGTCTCTGCTGCAGGTGTAAGCCCTAGAAGAATACCCTAACCGGTGCATCTAACATAAGAAGCTCTAGCCTATGCTCATAGATATCCTGTGATCCCATATGTGAAAAAGTATTACTAAACTCGTGTATAACAAAGGATGCATCACTAATCAAATGCTCTTGATCCTCTACTCAATCCTCATGATCATCTAATGCATCCAAATGATCCCTAAGAAGGTAGTTAGGCAAATTTAATCTATGTCGGTGTGATCTACATCCTCAAGGACATAGTCATGATGGCTCAATCGTGTGGGACACTCATGCAAGTCGCTAAAAGAAGAATCATCCCATATAAGCAATGTTAAACCATCCGTATTGAGGTAGCCAAGAAATGAATCAAGAAAGTCAACCATGTACATATTATCTAGACCATCTGGCACATACATCCCTCTCATTAAACAAGTGCCTCAAGTGTCTAGGCATCAAAACCTCAAGCTTGAACATCTAACCATGGCATGAGTATGCTGCCTTGTCATAGAATGAAGTCAATGGTGAATGAGGATCTAGAGGTCTAAGCCTTGAAGTGCCAAAGGTAAATTTGAACTTGGCAAAAGATATATGATCCATGAACATGAAATAGCAACTCTTGATGACAAAGCATAAGCAAATCTCGTACGATGGGATCTGAGATGGTAACAAAGTGATGTCGATGATAAAAAGAGCTCATGCCATGGCAATAATAAGAAGGATAGAAATAATAGCCCATACCACTAAGAGTACTCACAAATTCCCAATATACATGGATGCCCAATGTACATGGTCGTGTGTGAACAACCACCAAGAATTCTCACAAATGCACAATGTATTTGAAATCTCACACTACGTGTGAAAAAGCCCAAACAATCACCAAAACATGCTCACAAATCACCCACATGTAAACAACCCCTACTATGAAAATAAAAATGTGCCAAACAAACCTCAAATCCACCCCATTACTCAAATGCACACTTTGTATGTGAACAACCCTTATACAGTCTCCAAAATTGTGGAGCCCTCAATTGAATGTTCAATGTGGAACAGATGGGTAATGGCCCAAACAAAAGACTAGAGATTATGGAGTGGGTAATGGGCTCGACAAAATGTGGAAAATGGAGGGCGTGAAATGGGAACTAGTTAGGGTTATAGTGTGTAAAAGGGCTAAGAGTTTCACATCTTCATCCTCACACTAGTTAGCGTTGTATTGTGTAAAAGGGATAAGGGTTTCACTTATTATTCCTCACACAAGTTAGGGTTATAGTGTGTAAGAGGGCTAAGGGATTCTTCCTCACTATACAACTCACGCTAGTATGGAGGTCAAGCTGAGAACCTGAGAGCTTGAACAAGCTCAATTATGGCCTCTTAATGGCATGCCTTGTGCCTGCTACCAAGGCTTACATACATCCTTTTTCATTTTCTTTTCTTTTTATTCTTTGTTTGTCTATGTGTGCACGACTATTGCCCTGCAAGAAAAAAAAAATCTACATTGATGCCTTCTTGTAAGCGCCTCATGAGACTTCAAAATGACTATAGTAGTACGATCCCCCTACCAAGCTTCCTACCTTTAGGCTCTCTTGAAAGCTTGATTTTTTCTCAATTTTGTGATTTCTTGTAGCCTAACAATGTTGCCCTAGCCACGATTTTCTATAGCCTCACACAACTACTAACAAGGCTCTTTGGTGTCATAGGGTTTTCTTCTTCTTTTATTTTTTTAAATCGTCTAGTCAGGTTTTATCAAAGTCCATTAGCTTAGGTCCGTGCTGCATCACATGTAGCTACCATTTGCATAACCTTTTTTTAACATCAATGTTTTGTTTTACAACCCTTGAGCTTTCCACATGTCATATGATCCATGCTCAGTATTACTAGCAACACCTCATGTTGCTCAACAATTGGCTAGATCAAGTGCTTTCTATGCCTTCAAATCCATATAGCTTTTCTATGTTGCTTGCAACTCCTATTGACCAACAATGCCTCTCGTGGAAGGGAACTACAATTTCACTCCCAAAGAGAAAATGCCCAACTACTCATTGATGAAATCCTATTAGTGTT
>NC_141093.1:31743790-31921290 GCF_041138505.1 Cibotium barometz
ATGGGAGTGATGAGATGTGAATGGATGTGATGAGATGTGAGTGGAGTGATGAGATGTGAGTGGATATGATGATATGTGAATGGGTGTGATGAGATGTGAGTGGATGTGATGAGATGTGAGTGGATGTGATGAGATGTGAATGTGATATGATGATATCTGAATGGACGTGGTGAGATGTGGTGAGATGTGAATGTGATGTGATGGGATGTGGATAGATGAGATGTGATGTGATGTGGATCTGGGAAGATGTGAATGTGATGAGATGTGATGTGATGTGATGTGATATGGATAGATGTGGATGTGCTGTAATGTGGATGGAATGAATGTGATGTGATGTGGATAGATGTGGATGTGATGTAATGTGGATGGAATGAATGTGATGTGATGTGGATGGAATGAATGTGATGTGATGTGATGGATGTGAATGTGAATGAATGGATGGATTTGGATGAATGTGATGAGATTTGAATGGATGTTATGTGATATGGATAGATGTGGATGTGAAGTAATGTGGATGGAATGAATGTGATGTGATGTGGATAGATGTGGATGGAATGAATGTGATGTGATGTGGATGAATGTGATGTGATGTGATGGATGTGAGTGTGAATGAATGGATGGATGTGAGTGTGAATGAATGGATGGATGTGGATGAATGTGATGAGATGTCAATGGATGTGATGTAATATGGATAGATGTGGATGGAATGAATGTGATGTGATGTAATGTGGATGTAATGTGGATGGAATGAATGTGATGTGATGTGGATGGATTTGAACGAGATGTGATAAGATGAGGATGAATGTGACGAGATGTGAATGAATGTGATGTGGATGGAATGAATGTGATGTGATGTGGATGGATTTGAACAAGATGTGATAAGATGAGGATGGATGTGACGAGATGTGAATGAATGTGATGTGATGTAAATGGGAGTGATGAGATGTGAATGGGAGTGATGAGATATGAGTGGATGTGATGAGATGTAAATGGATGTGAATGGGAGTGATGAGATGTGAATGGATGTGATGAGATGTGAGTGGATGTGATGAGATGTGAATGTGATGTTATGATATCTGAATGGACGTGGTGAGACGTGGTGAGATGTGAATGTGATGTGATGATATCTGAATGGACGTGGTGAGATGTGGTGAGATGTGAATGTGATGTGATGGGATGTGGATAGATGCGATGTGATGTGTTGTGGATCTAACTTGATGTGAATGGATGTGAGGTGATGTAAATGGATGTGAATGTGATGTGATGGGATGTGGATAGATGAGATGTGATGTGATGTGGATCTGGGTAGATGTGAATGGATGTGAGGTGATATAAATGGATGTGAACGTGATGTGATGATATGTGGACGTGATGTAGATCTGTATGAATGTAGACGGATGTGATATGATATGAATGGATGAGATGTGATGTGGATATGTTGTGACATGGATAGATGTGATGTAATGTGATGTGGACCTAGATAGATGTGAATGGATGAGATGTGATGTTGATGGATGTGACGTGATGTGGACCTAGATAGATGTGATGTGGATGGATGTGACGTGATGTGATGAGGATAGATGTGATGAGATGTTATATGATTAGATGAGAATGGATGAAGGACGATGGGAATACATATGACTGGATGTGGAATAAGCAATGTGAATTGATGTAGGAGAATGTGGAATAATGAGAAATGATGTGGAACAATGTGCAAAGATGAGAGTTTGTTAGAGACTGTACTTATGAAACCTGTTTTTAAATGATTGTTTTATGTCAAGAATGCTGGGGAAGCATTTTGACCATCTTGTGAATGAGGTCCTGGAGACCTAAGTGATAAAGTTGCAACAGCTGACGGAGAGTCAATGGAGGACATCTCGCGTAGCAAGGTCGACCGATCGATTCAAATGGTGAGCTTCCAGTACAGTGGATGAGGGACCAACAAGGAAGCGGCCTATGAGTGAAGCGCTAGGTGACCTGCAAAGGAGCCTAGAGGATGCTGACCATACGGTGCTCGTGCTTTGGGTCGCCGAAGATACCCACGCGTGCGTCCGGAAAGAAAATGGAACAAGGAGCTAGAGTTGTTTTTTGAACTCGAGCATGGATCTGGTTGATTGGCCTTGCTGGTCCTCAACGGATGAGTCCATAGCTCTTTTATATGGATCTGTTGGTTGATCTTGCTGATCTTCAAAAGAGAGTCCATCTCTTGGTTGATCTTGTTGATCTTCAAAAGAGAGTCCATCTGGATTATTCTTACGTGATTATATTTGCGGATACTATGAGCTAGGAACTATTGAAAAGGCCCCTAAGTGAATAGGTGGTGAGCGTTCTGGTTGCCAATGATGCCATAGGTATACCGATGAAAGAATGATTGGAAATTAGAATTCAAGCTAGATATTTTGGAGGATTATGATCAGTGATACTATGGTTTCATTAAAAGATTGTTTTAAAGACAGCTGAATCTGGGAATCAGGCAATTTCATATTGGGTGTGTAAGTGGTGTGACTATCTTGAAGTTTACTGGAAGCGCCAGCTAGGGGGCCTGGGAACTCTTTTCCCTGGTACCCGGGGCAAAACATAACCAAATTTCTAAATGGATCCTATTACTACAGTGGTTGGGCTGCTGGCTAACCCACGATGGGGTTAGGCTAGACTGATGGATCCCTAAAATGAGACTCAATTCTGTTATGTTACGATAGTTGAATTAAAATCCCGGATAACCCTTGTTCTATGGAAAAGAATCAATGGTTGTGCCTCTTGATGAGGAAAAAAAGTGTTGCTCTCTATGATCCAAGTGCAAGTCTCTTCCTTGATCTGACCATGTGACTTACAGGTTCAGTCGGATGAGTTTGGTTAGTTAAGGCTCTTGACTATGTTACAATAGATTTTTCTTGGTGGAATCGCCTATGTCTGTTGGGTGAGGGAAGTTTTTCCAGATTTGTTTTTGGAAGAACCGAGGGATTAGTTTCCTTTCTGGATATCCGTGGACGAGGCCCCGAGTGGGAGACTCTGCTCTGCGCAAGAAGTGCTGCTTCCGCTACTAGCACCCTTGAATTTGTTGCGCTAATAAGGGGGCAGGGATCTTTCAACCCTTAAAGGTGCAAGTGTTTATGTGATGATGGGTTTATCTTTAGAGAAGAGCCTTCCTCTAAATGAGGTTTTGAGAGACTGTTTTAATCTTTGTAAGGGAATTATCGAATTCCTCATGTGCTTTTTCAAGCCTATAGTTCGTACAGTCCGTTTCAATTGACTCTTCTATAGAGAGAATGTCTTCCTTTGGAAAGGGAAAGCGGTACTCCTCTAGGCTTTGTATCTAAGCTGCTGTTTTAGGTTTGGCATTATGAGGTTCAATCACAGCTAGTGACCTTGTAAGATGTTCAACCAAGCTAAGCATGCTCTCCTGAGCTTGCTTTTTGTGTTCCGCATATGTCATGTGATTATAGTTATCCATTTGGGGTGGTTTGGTCGGTTCTAGTTTCTTGATTGGTCTATTTGGTGCACTAAGTGAAGAGTAAGAACTTGTTTCATCCTTGGTTAGTGATGTACTAGAACTTGGTTTATCAGTTTTTCATTATGTTTACCCATGCAACGATGTAAGATTCCTCCCTCCAACTTTTGAGGTGTAAAGGTGTGAGAACCTCCCCTTTTGTTCTTATAATTATTCCCCTCTCAGAAATAGAAGAAAGATCTTGTTTTACCCTGTTTTTGGCCTAGAGAGAGAGAATGTCTAGAGAGAGATAATCCAAAATTGAGATATATCTTTGGGTATAAAAATCCTCCTAATGTCTAAAATGGATTCCTCTGAATCAGAAGTTCAAAATGAACTTTCCAATGTGCATTAGGAATTAAAACTGTGTATAAGGGACCTTAGCCTAAGGGTCTACATTTTCAGAAATTTTTGGATTATGGTCCAATAAAGGTTCCAATGGGCCAATTGGATTAATCCAAGTGCTGGGATAAGATAAATCCAAAAGAATAAAAGAAAATAACCGAAAATGAGTAAATGCTCACATAGGATGAAGAGTTGACTGAGTACAAGGTTTATTAGTTAAAAATTAAGAGATATTACTAAAAAAATGAGATATTTTAGAATAATGATGCATTTTTGACACCTTGGTAATGAGAAAAGGGGGACCTTTGAGGTAGGTGCCTTTTTCATATGTGTGGAAGGGTTTTTTAATTCAAAAAATTGTGATATTTTTATCTCTCCTCTCTCTCCTGGATCAAACCAAATAAAAAAAGAAGCAGCCAAGCTGATCCAAATCTCTTCCAAATTGAGTAAAACTGAACCTGGAAAATTCTAGAACCCAGTTGGACTTGGTTAGTTGCCTCCCTCACCTATTAATAGACCCTCATTCCTTTGTATTTTCATATTGGAGCTATACCATGTTAGTATTATATTGAAATAATCATATTTTCTATTATCCCTTATAATTTTCCTCTCTCTTGGGAGCTTGGAGCTTTGTCTCTCTACAACAACTCTTGGAGTTGCTCTTCTCCTCCTGGTGGACCAATTGATTGGTTGGGGACTTCACTGCTAATAGAGAATCAAGCCAAACTTGGAGGTAAAATTGATTTTTATGGTTTTTTCCCAATTTTCTCAATGACTTTCTTCTTCTCAACCACTCTCAAGCTTGAGAAGCTTTCTAAATGATTGTTTTAATTCAAATAAAGTTTTTTCTTAAAATATTAATGTTTAATTAAGAGAAAGTTAATCTTTATGCTTATTTATAATGCTTTCTTTAAGTAAATCTCTCTCTCTCTCTCTCTCTCTAAAAGAATAGCCATCTTTATGGCTAAATCCCTTGGAAAAGGATGCTTCTCAATGATAGTCTCTTAATTCAAAGCTAAACTCTAGGCTTGATGAGCTAGAGATTAAGAAAATGATATTTTCATGATTTTGTGCTATTAAAATAATGAAAAATTCTTTTATATTTTTTTATGAGTAGTTAAAACTACTTAAATTCATTATAAATGAGAAATGGATTATCCTAACAAATTGGTAAAAGAGGAATGTTTAAATTAGCTTAATCTAGTGAGATAATCATAGTTATATTTATAATTATGGTTAAAATTATGATTTAAATTCATAGTTTGATTTTAAGCATAAAAGAGGAACTACTATCATATTTTCATTACAAGCTTTTACTCTTTTAGAAAAAAATTCAGAATTATCAGTAATAGCAGCGAAGCTATGGTAAAATTTTTAGAAAATAATAATATCTTATTTTATGCATAATGCTAAAAGAGGACTTCCTACCATCTTCTAGGATTGGACATCCTATGCAAAAAGAATGATTTTCATCATATTAATGGAAAATAATTTTTTAGTATTTATCCATAAATATTTAATTTAAAGAAAAAAAGAGAAATTTTTGGTAGATTTATTTTTATGCAAAAAGAGGAATTCCCATGATAATTGAGATCCAAGTAATTAAATGGTAAAAGAGGAATTTTTGGTATAAATCAAATTATGAGTAGTGATCAAAAGTGGAATTTTAAGTATTATTATTATTATTAGGAAATATGGGTAGAATTGATTTTTGTAAATCCCATGAATCTTTTACTCGAAAAGAAGAATATTGAATATATTTTACTTGAGAAATTTGAGAAAGAATACGAAAATATACATTGAGAAAACTTGGATAATTTTTTTCCAGAAAAGGGAATCTGGAATCCCTGGGAGGATCGAGGATCCAATGAGTAAGCAGAAGTTTAGAATTAATTCTCATTAATGAAGCTCAAGGAATGAAAATATAATACGTAAATGCTCTTTCTGAGTTTTACTATTCAATTTTGATAACGTTTATTTTCCCTTTTTAAACCTTCGACAACACTCTGATACATAGATTCAATGGGATTTTTAAAAAAATCCTTTAACTAGGCCAAGCAATTGGTAGAAACTTAGAAAAGTCCTATCATTATCGAAAGTAGAAAACGGTAGTAAAAGTGGATGTGAATGTGAGGAAATGTGGATGAGATGTAAATGGATGCGATGGAATGAATGTGATGTGATGTGGATGGATGTGATGTAATGTGGATGGATGTGAACGAGATGTGATAAGATGAGGATGGATGTGACGAGATGTGAATGAATGTGGGATGTGAATGGGTGTGATGGATGTGAGTGGATGTGGTGAGATGTGGTGAGATGTGAATGTGATAAGATGAGGATGGATGTGACGAGATGTGAATGAATGTGGGATGTGAATGGGTGTGATGGATGTGAGTGGATGTGGTGAGATGTGGTGAGATGTGGTGAGATGTGAATGTGATGTGAATGGATTTATGTGATGTGGATCTGGTTAGATATGAATGGATGAGATATGATGTGGATAGATGAGATGTGATGTAATGTGGACTTGGATAGATGTGACTGGATGTGAAGTGATATAAATAGATGTGAACGTCATGTGATGATATGTGGATGTGATGTGGACCTGAATGAATGTAGATGGATGTGATGTGATATGAATGGATGGATGTGATGCGATGTGATATGAATGGATGGATGTGATGTGATGTGGATATGTTGTGACATGATGTGATGAGGATAGATGTGATGAGATGTAATATGATGTGATTGGATGAGAATGGATGAAGACGATGGGAATACATATGACTAGATGTGGAATAAGCAATGTGAATTGATGTAGAAGAATGTGGAATAACGAGAAATGATGTGGAACAATGCCGAAAGATGAGAGTTCGTTAGAAATTATATTTAGGAAACCTGTTTTTAAATGACTGTTTAATGTCAAGAATGTTGGGGAAGCATTTTGACCATCTTGTGAATGAGGTCGTTTAAACCTAAGTGATAAAGTTACAAAACAGCTGCTGACGGAGAGTCAATGGAGGACATCTCGCGTAGCAAGGTCGGCCGAGGTCTTGACCAGCCTCGGTTTGATTTAAATGGTGAGCTTCCGGTACGGTGGATGAGGGACCAAAGAAGCGGCTACGAGTGAAGCGCTAGGTGACCTGCGAAGGAGCCTAGAGGGTGCTGACCATACGGTGCTCGAGTTCTGGGTCACCGAAGATACCCACGCGTGCATCGGGGAAGAAACTGGAACAAGGAGTTAGAGTTGTTTTCTGAACTCGGGCATGGATCTGGTTGATGGGCCTTGCTGGTCCTCAACGGATGAGTCCATGGCTCTTTTTATCTGGATATGTTAGTTGATCTTGCTGATCTTCAACGGAGAGTCCATCTGGATTTTCTTAAGTGAATATATTTTTGGGTACTATGAGCTAGGAACTATTGAAAAGGCCCCTGAGTGAACAGGTGGTGAGCATTCTGGTTACCAATGATGCCATAGGTACACCGATGAAGGAATGATTGCAAATTGGAATATAAAGCTAGATATTTTGGAGGATTATGATCAATGATACTATGGTTTCATTAAAAGATTGTTTTAAAGACAGCTGAATCTGTGAAACAGGCAATTTTATATTGGGTGTGTAAGTGGTGTGACTATATTCAAGTTTGCTTGAAGCACCAACTAGGGGGCCTGGGAACTCTTTTCCCTGGTACTCGGGGCAAAACATAACCAAATTCCTAAATGGATCCTATCATTACAGTGGTTGGGCGGTTGGCTACTAACCCATGGGATAGGCTGGACTGATGGATCCCTAAAATGAGACTCAGTTCTTTTAAGTTACGATAGTTGAAGTAAATCTCGGATAGTACTTGTTCTATGGAAACGAATCAATGGTTGTGCCTCTTGAGAAAAAAAGCGTTGGTCTCTATGATCCAAGTACAAGTCTCTTCCTTGATTTGATCGTGTGACTTACGGGTTTGGTCAGATCAGTTTGGTTAGTTAAGGCTCTTGACTACGTTAGAATAGATTTTTCCCGGTGGAATCGCCCATGCTTTCTGGGCGAGGGAAGTTTTTCCGAGTTCGATTTTGAAAGAACCGAGGGATTAGTCTCTTGTCCGAATATCCGAGGCAAGGCTTCAATTGGGAGACTCTGCCCCTACGCAAAAGGTGCTACTTCCACTCCTAGTACCCCAAAATTCGTTGCGCGGAGGGGGCAGGGATCTTTTAGCTGTATCATAGCGAATTGGCTAAAGTGGATCAACCAAGAAGTAAGAAATGTCAAAAATTTATGAAGTACCAGTAAAAGATTATAATTGAGTGATAAAATTCATACAAATTGATATTTTAAATAAAGATTCATAAATTGGAAATTGGGTCTTCAGATGGAAGTACCTCAATTGTATGGAATCCTTGACTTGCTTGAGGCGTAGATATGATGGTATTTACCTTATAGCTGCAAGGACCGTGACTACCCATATATACCGTGGGTATATCTGCAGCTCTTTACTAACAATATATACGAGTAAATCTAAGACCTTGAAGTTATAAGCAAAAATGCTATCTAGAGGATGAATTCGAATGCTGGTTGATATGATTTTTGAATTCTGGTTGAGAATTGATTAATTGATTTGGATTCTGATTGAAAGATGATGATTTCTGAATTCCGGTTGAAAGAAGATAAGTTGAACAAAGCCACAATGAGGATGAATGGGACGAATCCCAGTGATGATGTTAGTAACTAGAAGACGATTATGACTTCAGCAAATCACTATGAGATTAGTGGCTTGTGCTGATAGATTGCAGTCGTTTAACCTTTGACCTAGTGCATCTAATTAAGGGATGACAAATTGAGAACCTGCATAACTGAAATTCCCATGGAGAAATGTTCAGATAAAATTTTCGGTCTGATGGACCATTATTGTGTTAAGAATATGAATGAATTTTTATTCCATAGTAATGAGTTCTATATGTTCTTCTTGTAGAAGGGATCTTTATCCCAGGATTCTATGGGCTGACCAAACTATAAAGAACCCCAGAATCAGTTGGATCTAAAGTCGGATTTGAATTATAAATAAAGTGGTCTTCTCACCTGAGTGTCTTGGTTAATTTGGAAAAAAAAAGAGACTTAACAAGATTTTTCGTATTGATAGGATCATGGATCGAGGTCATCGTGGTGGGAATGTTAACCCCCAACTCGATGAGGAAGAGCTCGACTCGGATGTTCGTGAAACTCTTCATAGATCGCAACTTGGACCTTTCAAGGGTGAAGGGGAAAACTTGGGTGAGGCTGTGGAGAAGTGCATTGAAGCAATGGAAGAATACTTCCATGTCACGAGGTACAACGAGAAAAGAAGAATGGCTCTTGCAAGGCTGAAGATATTAAAAATAGCCAGAGTGGCATGGAGAAACCACTGTGAGACAAACTATCTAGATCAAAACACCCAGACATGGAATGACCTCAAGATTTACCTAAGGAAGAGATTCTGTCCTCCAAGCTTTTTGGAAACAAGGATGAATGAATTCTTAGAGTTAACCCAAGGGAGCAGAACTATCAAAGTATATCACCAAGCATTCGCTCTCCTCCTCAAGTACTCGCCACTGCTGGATGAAGAACAGCTGATGGCTAGGTCCATTCGGGGATTGAACGAACCCTTGAATATCCTAGTGAAGAATGCCAAGCCAATTTCCATGGCCGAAGCAATGCGGATGGCGAAGGATTTTGCCAAAGCCTTTGATGTCAAGGTCCTACACTGAAGTCAGCACCATCATCTTTCAAAAGATTTCTAGCTTCGAAAGGTGATTCCAACTTTCCACCGCCTAAGAGACAACAAGGTCAAACTCAGGATATGGAAAGTTCCAGAATGGAAGAAAGGTCTTTTTCCCGGAACTCAATCCCCTGGAATTCAACTTCAGAAGTTCCAGCCTTGAACAAAGAAGTGAAATGCTATACCTGTCAAGGATTTGGACATCGCAGTATGGATTTCCCAACTCCTTTTGGATCAAGGTTTTCGGGGTAGGGAAGTCGGGGACCAAGATTCCAGACTCTAGCTCCTTCCTTTTAGAGTAATCAAGTTCCTTTATGTGAAAATTAAAAAATCCCAGAGGTAGACCCTCTAACACGCCCTCAGTTTCAATCCAAAGTAATACAAGACCTCCACCCAAGAATAGGGGAAGTCAAAGAGAGATGTTCCCAAATCGGCCATCTTCTTCCAAGGTAGTAACGCTGGAAGTAATACAAGAAGAAAGAGAACTAAGAGATTATCCTCCAGCTGCGAGATGAGGACATGGGCACTTCCTTTGATCCAGACTTAAGCATCTGTGTATGTTCGAAATGCATTGCCTCACCAATTGTGTCTAAGATTTTTGCATTAAGATCTTTTCGTGCTTGCTTTACATAGAACGGTTTAGGGATGGGCACCACTCGTCTCTTGTTAAGAACAACCTTAAACCCTGTATCCAATTGCTTATAAATCATAGCATAGGATTCGAAGCTAATCCCTACCTTGTCACATATGCCTTGAGCATCTGTAGTAGCTGGTGAAGGTCTTGCTTGAGCTCCTTCAAGCGTACTCTTGCAACATCATCACCAATGGTTTTGAATTTTGGGTTTTCCAATGCATACTTTAGCATACCTTTTCTTAAGACCTTTGCAATTGCATCATCAACCTCTTCACTTGGGTTGGAAAACATATTCTTCATGTTTGCACATTATGCATAGACCCGCCGTTGATTATATTGCCCACTCCCTCTGGTCAACTCATGAAGTGGTTTGAGCAACCTCACATGCTCAAGTGCTTGTTTGGTTTTCGTTGAGGGTCCAGCAACAACAGTCTTTGCAAGTATTGCTGCCATCTTTTTGTTGTCGTTCTCCAAACCCTACATTTTGCAATACAGTTCTGCATTGTCTACCTCGACAACATGCACCGCATTTTCCATAATATGCATCGCATCTTGCAGACTCTGATACTCTCTCCGTTTCGCTTAGTGATTTTGTGAGCTCCTTAATCCTTGCATCCATGCCCATCATGGTGCGCTGAACAGATGTGTAAACACTATGAGCTTGCATTGCTAGCCTCCTAGTGTATCCCAATAACCCTGCATTACCTTCACACACATACTTAATGAAAGATGTAAGCCCACTAAATTGTGGAGGTCTTTGGGTAATTGGATCGGGTGGATAAATACACCCCTCAACCCAAAGATCGACATGTTTTTTCCCTGCATTTCTGACTCGTTGCATTATCTCTAGTTGCTTTTTACTTATTGCCGTTCTCTTGTTTAGTGGTGCATACTCAGCCTCCAATTGGAAGTGAATGTCTCTCTTCTGCTTCCAGCCTACATCCTAAAATTAGCATTTGGAAAAAAACACGATTATTAACCAAAAATTAGCTCTAGACAAAATACAACTATCAACAAAAAAGTAGCTTTTATACATTTGTACAACTCAAAAATTTAACCAAAAATAACATTATTGAACACAACTTTAAACAGATATAACTTTAAACAGATATAACTTTAATATAATATAAAACTAAATTATAACTTGTAATCAAAATAACACACTTATTTCACCCAAATAACATAGAAATAACATCATAAATGAGAAATAACATTATTAAACATAACATATAGACTTCAATATATCCTAAAACTAAATCATAATTATTAATCAACAATTATATTTCACACACTTGTTTCACTCAAAAAATTCAAAATAACATAGAAATAGCATCCTTAAACTCAACTACTATCTTCTATTTTACACATGACTAAATCATATTTAGAACAATAAGATGGTCAAAATAGAAAAGAAAATAAAATAACTCAAACAATATTAAACCATAACAAAACAACATAACAAATAACAAGATAGGCATACCTCCATTGCTCTCTTGTTCTTTGATTCTTTTACTTTCTTGTTTGTAAAACTAAATCAAGACTATTAATCAATAATTATATTTCACACTTTCTACACTTAAAAAATTAGTAATGAACAATCCAAATAGCACAGAAATAACACCATTAAACTCAATTATTATCTTCTATTTCACACATGACTAAATCACATTTAGAACAATAAGATGGTCAAAATAGAAAAGAAAACATAATAACTCAGACAAAACTAAACCATAACAAAACAACATAACAGATAACAAGATGGACATACCTCCATTGCTCTCTTGTTCTTTAATTCTTTTGCAGAGATTAATGAATAGAAAGATGATTGAAGGGGAAGATGAATATGTGGTTCCAACGAAATGGCACCAAATAATCAACATACCCTTCAATTTCTCTATTAAAGAAGAGAAGAAACCCCATGATTGAGAAGATCTAAACTCATTAATGTAAGGAAAGAAAGCTTTTAATCATAGTTACTAAAGAAAACAAACACAGATTTGAATTTTCTTTGTACAAAGGAGGGAAAGTGAAAAACCTAAAGTAATATCTCATCAAAGCAAACTAAAATCGCCATAAACTGAAAACCCTACTTTTCTTATTCTAAAAAATCTAGAGAAGTCTCTAAATGAATAAAAAAATCATAAACCCCTGTATACTTAATGAAAAATGATGAAAATTAACAATCACACTCTTAGAGCATAGAGGTAGGTGTGGGTATAAAGAAATTCAAAAATGTGATGTCTACATCAAGTTATTCCATTTTTTAACTTCTCCCATTTTGAAATACGTAAATGTAATCTATTTGGAAGGATTTAGAAGCTAAAAAGTCATGTGGGTATTTAAGAGTGTCACATCTTTGATGCTTCATGTTTTTAGATCAAATAGAATATTATGATTTCAGATTTGAGAATTTTGAGGACAGGTGGTCCTAACTTTGGACATGGGACAATACTACAATAAAATAATAGGTGAATCTCTTTTAAAAATAATATAAATAGATCTCCTTAAGGGGAAAAATGAAGAGTCCCTATTCCAACTCAGTCTCGAGGTGCATTAATAGTCGACGACTCAGCCGTGCTGCTGCAACATGAGAAGGGAGCAGTAGGATATTGAACCCCACACACCAACGCATGCAACCCTAAACTAGCCTTCAAGGAGAGTAACAGCAGCCCACTGAAACTTGGGATTCGAACAATAGATGAGCTGCTCAGTGATCAAAAGATTGGCATCGGTCGTGCTGTAACATGAGAAGGGAGCAGTAGGATAGCGAGCCTCCCACACCAATGCATGCAACCCTAAACTGGTGTTAATTCCATTTGGATTAACAACATGATCCTTAATTGAGGACATTAATAAGTGTCATGCAAAGGCACTATAAAGGTTGTACATTATAAGATATTGGCCACCCAAGGCCTAGTAAGTAAGTTTTGGACTCCCAAGTGTGAATAAGGGCCAATTGTATATAAGGCATTTTCTCATAAAATGAAAAGGACACAATCCCCTTTATGATATGGAGAGCTCTCCCCTTGTGACTTGAGAGAGAGTGAGGAGTGATAGCTTTCTAGCATTGTGCCTCTTTTCATGCTTAGGTACTTATGCTTGTATGAGAGAGTAAGACAGAGTGTGATTGGTCTATGTGATGGTGTGAGCAACTCCACGGTGACAGTGTGGAGGTGGAGTTTGGAGGTTGACAAGCAAGTCTGGAGGCCTCAAGGGACTCAAGATTGAAGCATTGGTAAGTACCCCACAACAGTTGTGATCTATTGCTCATTTATTAGGTGAATGTGTAGAGTTCCCTCTTGGAGGTGTGGTAGCCCATAACATTTTTGGGCGCTGCTACCGGGGAAACACCTTTGTTTCTTCCATCCTCTTTGAGTTTCAGCTCCCATTGCATAGTATTCATTATTGCCTTTGCATTCTGGTAGTGCATTGTGTGGAAAATGAAGGGATAAGGTATGTGTGGTAGAAAAAAAAGATATGGTTTTGATGCTGTGAATGTGGTGGAGTAGTTTAAGAAAGGATTCATTGGTTACTTTTGATAATTTTGAAGTTAGCATCACTAAAAACACCAACGTGAAGGAGCAAGTTGGGTGTTGTTTTCTTCTTTTAAAAAAAAAGGAATTTTTCTTCTTTTTTTTTAAAAAAGAAGAAAAATAAAAAACATAAAGGACCATTCATTGAGCCAGGAACTTGTATTTCATTCCTAAAGTGTGGCATAATCTAATTTTCATCTGTTGGATAAGTATTATGCACCCAAAACCATAGACTGTCGACGCGAGAAATTCCACGTGAAAGTGCAAGAAAGTTGTTCACACCATGAACCATTTCTCTGCAGTTTCACAGTGCAAATCGCTCACGTAATTCAGTGCCAAGAATATCGCCAGAAATCACGATATTACCTTCCAAAAATAGAAACCCTTATCTTGACACCTTTGACATGGTGCAATCCGCCAAAATTTTAAGCACGTGAAAGTGCAATAAACCTCTCACGATGTGAACCATTTCTGAAGCGGTTCACAACATGAACCATTTACTGTTTCACGACGTGAAATGAATCTTGCAGATTCATGTGTAGGCCAAACCAACGGATCGACAATACCAAGACTACAGAGGTCGGCTAAGGAAAGGGAATTTGACTAAAGGAAGGAATTTAGCCCTAAGGAGGAAAATTTTTTGAGCACATGAAAGTGCAGGAAAACCATTCACACGACGTGAACTATTTCCTGCAGTTTCACAACGTAAAACATTCTCTGCTATTTCACGCCTCCTGTTCTAGAAAACTCATCGGAGACGATCTTACGTCTGATGATAGTGCATCAAATCACCCAAGAACTTCCTACCAAAGAAGTGTGGGATCAAGACATTCCACAAGCACACACTTGAGTGTTTTGAGAAACCTGACCATCGCTGAAACCAGTATAGTGAAGAATCCATGGAAGAAGGGCTGAGATATGCTGGGTTTGGGGAAGAAGATAAACCACACTCCCGCCCGAGGATTTTTGGTCTCCAAACCAATCATGGATGATGAAGCGCAATCTGTGGGCATGGGTCCGTCCAACTAGCGCTGGACTCAGTCCAAGACAAGAAGTGCCATTCCAAACATTGAATTCTAGGCTATCAAATACTAACACCCCTCTAATTAGATGAGATGTGAAAAGTGCAGCTACTAGGACAGGTTAAATATTCTTTCCCACCACCGAGGAAGTGGAATTGGACCTTCAACGAAGTAAGGTAGAATGACAACTCCAAGAATTGAGCTTAAGGAAACAAGAGCTTGATACTCGTAGGGCAAGAGCTGAGAGAAAGGAGACATGAAGTGTTAACCCACTCCAATCACAAGGAAAAGAACCTGAAATTGCTACAGGTAGAAGTGGGAGAAATTTCGAACTTGGAACCCATCAACGAGAAATCCAGAATGGAAGAAGGGTTTACAACTAGAGAAGAAGAGGGTAACCTAGCTAACATGGCTGTAGAAGTAGAAGACCGACTCTATACCAAAAAGGATATTGAGCTAATGATCAATAACCCTACATTCTTACAAGACATGGAGCTCTTAATTAAACAAAGACGGGTAGAAGCGAGTAATGGGGAATCCCACCAGGGTATCACAACTGGACCATTCCATTAACCTAAGATACCTAGAAGATCCAATACATGTAAGGGACGAGGTCTAGGAAGGGGGGAGCAATTCCCCCCCCAGAGGCTTAGAAACGATCCAGCCATGGACCTTAATATGGCCACAAGGGCAGACTTGTTAAATATGGTAGCAGAGATGTCAGGGAACTAGGCTCTACTCTAGAACCTCGACCTTCCCAGATGAAACCCCATATCATTTCAAAACTTGTTCAAAATTTCTCTCGGGAAGGGGATCCTATCCAACATATAGAGATTTTTGAATCCACATGTGAAACCTACGAACCGGGTCAGTGATCTGACCATGATACATGCCTTTTGACCTTAGAGGGAAAAGCTCATCAGGTGGTTTCGAACCCTTAAGCCTAAGGATAAGGTTAACTTCACAAGGTTAAAGAATATTTTGTGCCCAATTTTGCCCGTGTGGTGTGACAGATGGAGCCTTGTGGCACAATTACATAACATCAAACAAAAGGATGATCAATTGTTGCCTTGTTTCCAGAGAGGGGGGTTAGAGACCATAAAATGCATGATTACCTAGTACTAGCCCAGCCAATTACTCTTGATGCATGCTGCAAATTGGCAATCGAATATGAAGATAATATGTTAAAATTGCCACAACCTGAAGATGTTAAAACATCTGCATAGCAACCACGACTTCGCGTGTCTCGAGTCACCAAGAAATTGGAGCTCAAAGTAAGCATGTCAGAAACATGACTGTGGATGAGCTCAGCAATGCCATATTAGAAAAATTAAAGGTCAGGAAGGGAAGAGAGACATCTGGGCATGGGCATAGCCACCTTTACCCCCGCAGGGAATTGGTGTGGTGCTCTATGTGCAAATTAAAGCATACCACCACCGAATGTCCACAGTTAAGGGCAAGGCCATTACTTTATTGTGATCTCACTATGTAAAATTGGAAAATCATGACACTTCAATGTGTAGATATCCAAGGTTTCAAAATGTGGCACAACTACCAGCAAATAGAACCCCATTGGCTTTGCCAGCACCACCTATGCAGTTCACTACCAATGCTGGACAACCCAACTCTTCCTACTTACCTAGGGGGTGTTACAGGTACAAGAAGCTTCGCCCTTGCCACCACCAATTCTAATGCCACAACCACCACAGAAGAAGATCAATCAAGTAATGATTGAAGAGCCATCAGAAGATGTTGACATGGTGCGGGGAATACTACAAGGACATGACTAAGGTTATGCTAGAATACTATGTCCTATAGAATAACACGCTAGTACCTGTGTTTCAAACCACGGTACAGTGAAAGGGCAAGGAAATAAACTCAAATCCAAGAAGAGGATCTTTACAATGCTATGGTTGCAGTGGGCCACATCGAGTAGCTGAATACCCAAACAAGAATATGAATCATACACACCAACCACAAGTGGTGGCCACGCATAATGACATGCCAGTGCTCACCTGCACTAAATGTGGAATTGATCACTTGATCAAGTTGTCCCTACCAAGCAAGTGGCTCTGCTTCTACTGTTAATTAAGCCACCATCCGGACCATTAGTGTACAATCTGGGAAGATCACACCGCTCAATGTCCTAACACGAGCTCAGGCTCAATTAGGAGAAAAGGGAAGAAACCGGGCGGATGCGACTATTTCTAGATCTGGCCGTAGGAGAAGAGTGAAGAAAGTAGGAAAGGGGACACACGAGTTACAATCCAAGATGGATCCGAAGAAGACACAATTCATACTGGATCCACCCAATCAAAGGATGAAGGGGGTCAAGGGATCAATCTTGGAGGATTAGACCAGGGAAAACAAGGAGAACAACCAGCAACTCCTAAGGGGGTTGGTGAATATCCCAATGCCGACAAATAAATAAGAAAGCTCAAAGATGCCAAGGCCTTAGTTGAAGAGTACCACAATGACTTCATGAAACTAAGCTAAGGACCAGCCGAGTAAGGGATACCATCTATCCACGAGATGAACTAACCCGAAATAGGGTATTGAACATGCAAACCCCGATTCTGAAAGGAACATAAGAGGAATCCTAGACCAACACAACTTCTAGAATGTTTGATGAAAATGAGTTGGGGGGGTCTATCCATTCCTTCCCCGTGGAAGAATACGAAACACCTACAGAAACACCTACATAGGAAGAACCCTCTATATCCAAAGAACCCAGGGATATAGGAAGCCTTGCGGATATACTATCCACGCCTGTCTAGATGCCGTTGGGGAAACTGTTACGCAATTCACCAACCTTATGGACAGATGTAAAAGAATGGGTTGAGGGCGGTTTAAGGCCAGCCGATAGTATGGAGGAGACTCTACCACCCTTGGCAAAAAGAACCTTGAAGCATAAAAAGGAAACTCGAGTTGTTTTAAGATACTAGTTAACCAACTGGGATGCTACTATAAAAGTGACAACACGAACGCTACCATCCCGATTCATCATAATGGATACCAGTCATTGGCTATCTCAGATGGTGGGGCAGGGGTTAGCATCATTACCAAACGTTGCTGGGAAAACTGGGGAAAACTTTATCTAAAAAAAGCAGATTTAATCGTTAAAATGGCTGATGGAACATCTTCGAGACCCATTGGGCTCTTGGAGAATGTTAAATTCAGACTTTTTACGTTTCGTACATTTGTGGTCATGGACTTCCTACGCCAACCTGATACATTTGTGGTCATGGACTTCCTACGCCAACCTGATACATATGACATAATATTGGGACAACCTTTCATGAGGGAATCCAAATTGGTGCATGATTGGGCCTTGGATCATGTGTATGTACGCAGGGATTCACAAATCTTGAAGATTGATCTAAGAGCATGGAAAGCACACCCCATGGAAGGGTAATTGTTTGGTAATGATTCGGTCACAAAACAGAGCGAACCACATCCATACAGATATGCCAACTGACTAAGGGGGAAACCAAGGATGAGGAGGAAACGAGAATGTATGTGTCACTGCCTCCTCCAGACTTCAGTGAGAATTGGATGCATGTGTTGGCTACCATTGATGTAATACAGCCCAAGGGAACCCAGTATTTGGAATCTAGAACCGTCCCCATGACTTCTATCTGCATGGCTAATTGGCAGACACTGGATGAGGAATCAGGAAGGGAGACATCAAGTACAAAAGGTACAGTGGCACAAAGCCGTACCAGTGCTGAACGCCTCAGACGATGGTGGAGATAGAAACGGTATCTAGCCTGACGCAATGCCATGCTATGAAAAGCAGACCTACGGATGCCCAATGGTTGAGATACCTTGAGGCTACGAAAGTACATGATGAATTCTCAAAGGACTAGGGCGAGGAGTTGAGTAAAATATCATTGGAAGGGAGGCACAAAGAGAAAATTGCCCTTCAAGAAACCGATGCACCCAAGCTTACAAAGCAGGGCGTCGAAAACGCAACAAGGCCTTAGCAGAGGCGGAGCGTGAGGCCAAGAAGATCATGGCAAAAGCCAAGTGACAATGAGGACGAACCAGACTTGCTTTCAGTACCACGCGATCATTTCAAGAACTATATGGAGGATGATCGTAGAGTGGTCTAGTTGACAACTACTAGGGTAAAAGAGTGGTCTGGCTGACAACTACTAGGGTAAAAGAGGAGGGGCTATTGGCATCATATGATGGCCCGGCAGAAGTCAAGGAGGTTGATATTGTGGGACCAGGGGAAGAAGCACGGCCCGTATACATTGCTAAAGATTTGACTCCTGCAGAGAGGAAGAAGAGCTCATTGTTTTCCTCAAGGAATATAAGGATTGTTTCACCTGGAATTACAAGGAAATGAAAGGGGTACCACCGGAGGTGGTACAACATACAATTTTAATCATGGAAGGTTCGAGACCAGCTAGGCAGAAACCATATAAGATGAATCGTAAGTATACAGTAATTGTAAAGGAGAAATTGATAAGCTCATTGCTGCGAACTTTATGTATGAGATCGAACATACAGATTGGCTGTCACCAATTGTGATAGTGCCTAAAAAGAATGGGAAACTGAGATTATGTGTCGATCTTAAAAAAGTAAATGCAGCCACTCGGAAGGACCATTACCCATCACCCTATAACCAAACATGTTTTGGAAAGAGTGGCTGTGTGAGGGAAGCGTACAGCTTCTTGGATGGGTTTTTCGGGTACAATCAGGTGTCCATTGCACCAAAAGACTAACATAAGACAACCGTCAACACAATGTGGGGGACATTTGCTTACAAGGTTATGTCGTTCAGTCTCACAAATGCCCTACAACCTCTGTAACCTTTCAACGACGATTGATGTGCACAACTTTTAAGGACTACTTTTGCAAAAGTGGTTGGAGGTATTCATTGATGATCTATGTGCACATTCTCGATGGGAAGCCTACTTGAGAAAAGTGAACATTGCCGATTATATTGTATATCACTAAACCCTTTGAAGTGCTAGTTCTGGGTCAAGCAGGTGTGATATTGGGACACATAGTCTCAAAGAATGGTATATCCATTGATGATAGCAAGGTCAAACTGATCTTGGAGCTACCACCACATACTAACTACAAAGGAGTGCAAAGGTTTATGGGTCATGTGGGGTATTATTGACGCTTCATCATTTTTTATGCTGAGATAGCTAGACCTTTGTACAAACTTCTCATTGTCTTTGAGTGGACTGAGGATTATCAAGAAGCTTATGATCGTCTAAAGCAAGCCTTGGCAAGCAAGCCTATTTTGCAACCCCCCAATCGGGATCTCATATTTCACGTACACATCGATGCATCAAATTTTGCTATTGGTTGCGTGCTAGCCCAGCCTGGTGAGTTCAAATTGGACTATCCAGTTTGCTTCGCTAGTCGTCAGTTGAATGATGCATAGGTGAACTACACCACTACAGAGAGAGAAGGATTGGCCATTGTCTACGCCCCGTTAAGAAATATCGACATTATCTCTTGGCCAACAAATTGATATTTTTTGTAGACCATCAAGCTTTACTATATCTAGTGAATAAACCTTGCACCACCACACGGGAAGAATCACCCGGTGTTCGAATTCGACTTCACTATCACAGTAAGGAGGGGAACACATGTGTTGGCCACTTGTCCAGAATTCCAAATGGGGAACTGGTGTCGATGATGACCTTCCTGATGCTTGTTTATTCAAGTTGGACATGGTACCTGAGTGGAGAGCGAAGAGATCTCAGAGTATCTAGCTTATGGTTTTCCACAGGACATACCCTTGAACAAAGAGAAGATGTGGCGGCTTATCAAGCTTGTGACACCATATCAATTGATTGCGGGAGAACTATATAGGCTAGGCAAGGACGATGTGCTCAGACGGTACGTAAGAGAGGATGAATTTGTAACCATATTGGAATAGTCTCATTCAGGGATAGCAGGCGGGCATTTTGCTGGAGAAATTACAACTCGAAAAGTGCTTGAAGCTGGACTCTGGTGGCCTACGTTATTCGATGACGCCATAGAGTTCGTCAAAAGATGTGAGGAATGTCAACGTTTCTCTATTCCACAACAAAAGGACAAGATGCCGCTAACCCCCATCATCGCAAGGCAACCATTTGAGAAATGGGGGATAGATTTTGTGGGGCCGATTAGTCCAACGGCACATCCATCCCAAGCCCGGTACATAATCGTGGCTCCATCAAAAATCAACACCTTATTACCCACAAGGCAATGGTCAAGTAGAAAGTACCAACAATATTTTTTATACCATCTTGACAAAAACATTGGAAGCAAATCGAATAGATTGGGAGCATAAGCTAACAGCAGCTCCTTGGGCCTACCGCACATCATATAAGGTAGCGACAGGATATAATCCTTTTCGTCTAGCTTATGGTGTTGAAGCGGTTATGCCCATGGAATACCTAGTCCCCCAAGCTTAAGGATTGTTGTACAGGAGCGTCTAATTGAAAATGCATTAACTGAAAGGCTAATTGACTTGGAAAAACTGGATGAGACCCAGTTGATAGCATCACATGGACTCATGGTCGACAAGTTGCGCAAGAAACACTGGTTTGATAAAAACCTTAAGCAAAAAGAACTAAAAACGAGGGACCTTGTCCTCATGTATGGTGTGGAAAATGCCAGGAAAACGAAACTTAAATATCGAGGCCTGGGACCATTCCGAGTATCGAAAATCACACCACAGGGGTCTGTCCAAATAGAAACGATTGATGGCATCCAAACGGAGGGCTATGTCAATGGGAGTAAACTAAAAATATTTTGGACCATTGAACCAAGAGATGCTCTTGCAGGAACACCTCTTAAAACAACAGAAATAGCTTGCAAAAGAAAAAATCCAGCAAGCGGAAGAGGAAGCTAAGGCTAGGCAAGTCAAAGCTAAAATGCATAAAGGCCTGATACATGTCAACATGGCATCCATAGACCTTGCGGACGAAGGGGATCTAAACATTGAGCCAGCATGACTCAAGTTGGGACTCACAATAGCTAAGGACGTTGCAACAAGTATTGCATTAATAGATACAGGGTCCAGCCCCCATAACCTGATCTCATATGATACTTGGGTAGCCTTAGGAAAACCACACCTTGAACCCACGGATGCTCAAGTTCGTAGTGTGCACCTAACAACCACAAAGGCCGAGGGGTATTTAAATGTTAATATCTCCATCAGTAATAATTCCTTGGTCGAGAAGGTGTTTGTGATGCTACCTGCTTGCATAGGTACAATGGAGGAAGAGATGATCCTAGGACGATCTTGGATCTGTGCGAGCAAGTGCAATGTCCAATGGGAAGAAAGAACAGCATCGGTGAGAAGTTCATGTGCATACCATTATGGAACTCGGCAAATCAAGGGAAACAAATCACTGCAGATGCAACACCTCGAAAAATAGAATCTGCACCCATTATGCTGAATTTGCCTACACAATACCCTACATACAAGGGTACATAAAAATGGGTGCTCAAGAATCAACTTAAGGATCAACCAGAGAGGAAGGACACAATGAGTAATGAAAAGAGTCAGGGGAAAAAACAATTCAAAAGTCAGCCATTGCCAGCACCTACCAAAAGTGACAGGACTCCAAGAACTTGTAGAGGCCTCATGATGATGACTGTCGTCAACAACAATGGGTCCGAAAGGACCTATTTGTGAGCATAAGGCTACTATCAAGGCAAAACAGCAGTATGGGTACCCAAACCCAAGTCCATGGCCAAAACCACAAAAGGTTCGAATCAATATACAAAGAGATGTGATGGCTTACAGCATCAACTCCCCAATTGAACCAACACCACACCTGCTTTTGTGTGGAGGAGAAAGAAAATTCAGCCAACTGAATTGAGAATGACCATGGCAACAACAATACCTACTCTGACAACATAATTGAATAAGAAATGTGAAGATAGAAGCAAAGAGGTTCCAAATGGAAACCATCCACAACAACCAGACACAGCAACAAAATTGTTTAGTTGGGTGGAAGGAACAATAAGGAGCTCACACATAGAGCTAAAAAGACTGCATCAACAAATGCCCAAAAGTACCTAGGTGAACCCTTGGTTTTCATGGTGATATCAAAGGGACAAGGTAAGTAATGCATCATCATATGCATGTGTGAGTGTTTGAGCATAGTAAGAAAAAAATTCGATCTTATACACTCCATGTGAAACTGCAAAAAATGCCTCACGTCGTGAACCACACTACAGTCGTTCACGTCGTGAACCATTAATTAGTGTTTCATGCCATGAAGAAGTTTGAAGAGTTTTATGCCGTGAAACGGTAGAAACTCTGATAGCCAATTATGAAATGACACGTGGCTTCTTCATTAAAAACAGCCGCCCTGTTACGTTATAAAATCAAATGTTCTTCTTTTTTTCGTCACTTTGCATCGTGTGAGAGCCGTGTTCGTGAGCCAATTCCGATCATCAAGCATCTTCACACCTGCATTTAACCGCTTCCAACTGCATACCCAAGCCCTTCGAGGTGGGAGCTTACCCTTTTTTCTTTTTCTTTGCTTTCCTTTTTTTCTATTTTTTCTATGATGTTATCAATTGATTATGTGTGACCAAAATGTCTACTTGCGTTGAAATCACTCCGATTAAATGAACGAATGCCGTCATCTTGTGTTGAAGATAAATGACGTGTGCAATCAATACATGTCATTTTTTAATATATGTAAAACTCCATCCTAAACATGTGCACACACCATTATAAATTCACGAATGCAAATTCACGTCAGGTTGATTCACGCCATGTTGTTTCACGTGACTGTGTTTCATGCCCCACAGTTTCATGTCTACACATTCACGCCATTGTGTTTCACGCCCCCCCACAGTTTCACGTCTGCACATTCACGTCAGGGTGATTCATGCCATGTTGTTTCACGTGACTGTGTTTCACGCCCCACAGTTTCACGTCATGATGTTTCACGTCATGCACATTCACGTCATTATGTTTCACGCCACAAAGTTTCACGTCTGTCTGTTTCACGTGATTGTGTTTCACGTGGTTGTGTTTCATGTCACACAGTTTCACGTTATTGTGTTTCACGTCATGGTGATTCACATCCCCACTGTTTCACGTTATGATGATTCACGTCATGCACATTCACATCATTGTCTGCACATACACGTCAGGTGATCCATGCCATGCTGTTTCACGTGACTGTGTTTCACGCTCCACAGTTTCACGTCTGCACATTCACGTCATTGTGTTTCACAGAGTTTCACGTCTGCATTGTTTCACGCCATGCTGTTTCATGTGATTGTGTTTCATGCTCCATAGTTTCACGTCTGCACATTCGCGCCATTGTGTTTCACGCCACAGAGTTTCATGTCTGCACTGTTCACGTGGTTGTGTTTCACGTCGCACAGTTTCACATTATTGTGTTTCATGTCATGGTAATTCATGTCCCCATTGTTTCATGTCATGATGATTCACATCCCCATTGTTTCACATCATGTTGTTTCACGTCTGCAACTTCACGTTCCACTGCTTCACACATATGTTTTTCACGTTTGCATATTCACGGGGATGGGTTTTACGTTATTTTCACGCCTAGTAACTAATCACTAGCATACCAACATACTAACATTCTCTTCATCCAGATTAGACTAAATTACTAACCCAAAAAAAAAGTAACTACCCACCAGTCATTTGACTGATTGTATAGATGTCGGTCTCCGAATCCGAAGCCCGCGAGCAACCATCCACCACGCAAGCAAGCAGTACTACGGGGTCCCCAACCAGCCCTACCGACACAACAAGGATCAAGCAAGCTCAAGACAAATTTCTTGGGCCCTTATGCCCAATCATTCCAGGGCACCCTCGTCAAGAAAGAAATCATCAAGGCAAAACTTGACAAAGTAGGCCTCGGCAGAATGGCGGAGGTACTGCCCCGCGTAGTCGACACAGACCTCTGCACTGAATACCTGAAGACATACAACAAGCAAACAAAGAGAGGAAAGATTACAAAGGCTGATGGCACCACATAATAGCTCCTCATCATAGAGGACTTAATCAGAGATGCCTTACAACTCCCAACTGTAGTGAAAGCCCACAAGCACAACATTGATACGATGCCTATAAATGATATACTCAAGAAAGATTCTTACAATTCAAATGGAGCACAATACAACAATATCAGAGATAAGAGAGATGAAACTACAGAGAAGGCATGCAGAGCGATGTCCCTCCTGATGTAAATAAAGCCTATAGACAGGTACAACAGAGTGGGTTTAAACAGGATCGCAAAAGCTTATGAGGAAAAGGAGAAGAAGTGGGCTTTCTATATGCATAAAGAGATGGAAAATTATGAGGAAAAGGAGGAGAAGTGGGCTTTCTATATGAGGAAAAGGAGGAGGAGTGGGCTTTCTATATGCATAAAGAGATGGAAAATTACTTGAAGTCCCATCAATCGAAGATCAGGAATCCATACCTCCTCATACAAGTACTTAACCATGTAGCATAGAGGCCTCTGAAAGAGCCTGAACCAGAAGAGCACATGCAGCACTCATACCTGACCAACTTAAAGAAGATACTGGTAAGTAAGAAGAGGGGCAGGCAGTATTAATGGAAACATAGGATCTCATCAAGAAAATAAAAAAATACCATAAAAAGAAAACTGATATAAAAGGATGAGAGGAATACTTGTTGATGTAGTAGCATAATCACAACAACTGGAAGCAGCGGTGGCAACAGAAATCCACACATACCAAGAGGCCCTTCAAGAAAAGATACTTGGCCCTACTATGCAGGAACCACAGCAACAGCTCACCCCTCCAGCAGCAAGCCCCGCACATCTTATTTTAAAGACCTCTCTCCTCTCAAGGATTCAAGCCTATCAGATACACCAACAGAGGCAACTGAGGAACAAACACTGAGGAACCCAGTTGTGGAGAAATGAGTAGTACAAGAAGCAACAATCACAGTAGTACAAGAACTGGAGTCTCCCCCAGAGTCAAGTAAGAGACAACGAACGCTAGAACCTTCAAGTCCAATCAAAAGGAGAAAGTTGGAAGAGAAAGAGCAATTGCCCCAGCTAACCTCCTTCCAGGACATGGATTCTCCACAATTCATCCAGGAAACCATGGAAGGCCTAGAAGCGCTCCTTCACGATCCACTCAAAGAACTGGAAGTTGAGTCAAGTACAAAAACAGGGAACAAGAGCAAAAGGTATGGCGTTGCCACCTATTAACAAAACACGTTACATGACAGGAACTCCGCTCTCTAGAAGCAGCTGAAAGATGCAAATACACAAGTACAATGCGTAAAGGAAACCCTTGAAGCAACAGAGTCAACTCACTGGGAGGTTATCTTGAAGAGTTTACAGGCTGCAAAAAGAAACAAGAACAGAAGTACAATTCCTTGGAAAATAATAACCTCGTTAAGCCAGACAATTGTACAGAAGATCAACGAAAATGCTGACTTAAACGCAATACTAGAGCAAACAAAAGATCAACTTCAAAAAGAGATCGCCCACACACAAAACCTCACAACTGTGCATACCTAACAAATCAAGGAGTGCAAAGATAGTGCAAAGGCTAATGAAGATGTGTTTCACCAACAAATCGAGCAACTAACAGCCCAACTCAAGGCAGCAGAGAGCAAGAAAGAGTGCACAATCTGCAACAAGAAAGAGAACAAGCAAACAAAGCACATGCAGAAAAGATCAAGGCCCTCAATGAAACCATCAGTGCAAACCAGGCAGAGGCGCAAAAGAATGAATTGGAGAATCAAGAGGCCATATCACAGCTTACAGTGCAACTACAGGACACTCAACGATTGGCGGCACAAAGACTCAATCAAATTACTGAAGCACAACAAAGGGAAGCCACTGCCTGGCGAGCATAAGAAGGTGCAACAAGGAGATTTGAAGAGATGGGTGCGGAAAGAATGATCTGGGAAATGACCATCTCCAACCACCTCAGCAATGCCGACTCTCGCCTGCATGATCTAGCACGTCAGCTCGTGGTACAGGAAAGGAGTCAACGCCTAGAGCCGACAAATGATCTACGTATCCTCCTTGAGCGCGCCTCGGAGTTGGGCCAGCTGCTGCTAGCAACTCCTCGAGCCCCTCCTCATACTCTTACTTTGTTTTTATCTACACTAACACTCTCAGTACTTCAGTATGATATAAACTTAGCTAAAGATATAGGCCTAGGTGAATTGACACTAATTAAACAAAATACTAAACGCAATGCTAACCCAACAATCATCACTGGCATTTTGAGGGGCGACCTTATATTAACTAACCCTCAGGACATCTTCTTCCACCCCTTGCATCCTATATTGCTAAACCTTCGTAGTTGGTGTCGCGTGCTCCAAAATTCAGAAATCCTGGACAATAGTATCGAAAAACTCGACCTGTTTCCAGATGGCGTACCAGAGACGCCAGCCAACTACGAGGTGGTTGCAAATACTTATCAATGGGTAATTAGTCATGGGTGGCTGGAAGTGTATAATACTCACCAACATTTGAATCTCTGTGAGTCTACATTATATCACCCTATCGGCATCCTTAAACTTTATACTAATATCTACAAGCATTTAGAAGCTATGCTCACCAATGTAAGATATAATTTTGATGCCACTCACATAAACTACCCTGATATTGATAATGAAGAAATTCTTGAAATACAAAACTTTTTTAAAGCCCATAAGCCTAGCCACCCACCCCCTAGCACTAGTCAAGGTCAAGAAGAAAGTCCCTCTTCAGTTTTAAAATCCACTTACCCTGTATATTCTAATACAGCCAGTAAGCTTCTCAACTGACTGTATTTACTCTTCTTTCTCTCCTCTAGAGTTAGATTTTCCCACTAACACTCTCGCCCCTGAGGAGGTACTGGCACCTAACCCATCTCCACCACGGCAACCTCAAGAGGTATGCGATCTCACTCCATATGATAATATTGCACCTTTCCATGAAAATAATGTTTTGGATTCTTTGACAGCTGCAGAGTACGAGGAATTTATTTGAGTAGGCAATCCACTTTTAAAGCCAAAACTCATGTTCAAAGTTCTCATGCAGATTGCTCCATTCAACCCTACCCGCCAGATCCTGCTAGAAGCATACTCTACAGTCACACCAACAAGGCAACATTATGTACCATTTCTCTCTGTGCCCCACATCCTAACTTATAAGAATTACTTCCTTTGGCTGGAGAGGGTACATTGTGGGCAAATGTCACAAAACACACAAGGCTCGCCAACCCTCATTTAGTTGACTTGCTGGAAATTCGCATTGTCACATTCATGAGATCAGCTACTACTGTTATAGAAGATGGAGAAAGATACATCCTGTGCACACGAGAGGTGGTTATGCCACCATCATCACTAATGAAGAACAGCCCACAACTCACAGATTTTGGAATCCAGCCTACATGGAGGAAGGAGTTTCTGTCAGTTCCAGAATACAGCAAAGTATACATGAGCGCACCACCAACAATGAGAGTAGATCCATTGTACATGCCTATCAAGAGAAGGTGGACGCCGCTGGAATTCCAAGAGGCCACAAACAGGGACTCCCATGTTTGTTATAACTTCCCTATCTTCACACCAGCAACATTTGGCCATATTCAAGGGAACAAAGACAACAAATGCTAACATGGATCAGAGCATGGCAAAGGATACCCGATCCGGCCATTGTGGCAAGTCTCAGGTTTTTGAAATTATTGGTGGTACTAATAAACCAACCAAAAGAAACCTATGATGGCTTTGAAGCACAGTAACTGAAGTTCGATATGAATAAAGGGCCTTTAGATAGAGGCATGATGCCGTACTACCACCATTAAGATGTCTTCCAGCCTACATGCACGTTACATTTGAAGACATGGTAGACAATGGATTTTGGAAGTCACATTCAACATTCCGTCGCACTCTACGGGAAGCTCCAGTCTAGATGAAATTTCTACCGACATGAGTTCGGTGACCAGGTCTTCTGACCTTGGTAATAGGTTCTGAGGACAAAACCTACATCAGGAAGGGGGGAATGTTAATCCCATTTGGATTAACAACATGATCCTCAATTGAGGACATTAAAAAGTGTCATGCAAAGGCACTATAAAGGTTGTACATTATGAGATATTGGCCACCCAAGGCCTAGTAAGTAAGTTTTGGGTGCCCAAGTGTGAATAAGGGCCAATTTTATATAAGGCATTTTCTCATAATGAAAAGGACACAATCCCCTTTGTGCTATGGAGAGCTCTCCCCTTGTGACTTGAGAGAGAGTGAGGAGTGAGAGCTTTCTAGCATTGTGCCTCTTTTAATGCTTGTGTACTTATGCTTGTATGAGAGAGTGAGAGAGAGTGAGAGAGAGTGTGATTGATCTATGTGATGGTGTGAGCAACTCCACGGTGACAATGTGGAGGTGGAGCTTGGAGGCCTCAAGGGACTCAAGATCGAAGAATTGGTAAGTACCCCACGATGGTTGTGATCTATTGCTCATCCATTAGGTGAATGTGTAGAGTTTCTTCTCTGGAGGTGTGGTAGCCCATAATAACTAGCCTTCAAGGAGAGTAAGAGCAGCCTGCTGAAACTTTGGATTCAAACAACAGATGAGCTGCAGTGATCAGAAGGTTGGCAATCGTTAGATAAATCACCATATTGGACAGCTGGCACATTACATATATGATCGCCTTGCAACTACTACAGCCAATAACCAATAATGATCGCCTTGCAACTATTACATATATGATTGCCTTGCAACTACTACAACCAACTACTACATATATGATCACCTTGCAACTACTACAACTAATAACTCCTTAATCCATAATCATCCCCGAGTATTGCTCCAGATCAACTAGCATCCTCTCTCTGATCCATTTGATGGCACAAAGCACATGCTACAGTCATCTCCGAGTTCCAGGATTGTGCTCGACCAATTGCATGATTTTCGATGGCCAGCACTATCCCTCTATGATAACAGTTTGCAATTCGATTTCAACTTGCGAAGTTCCAATGGTTCATTTTTGCACTTTCGACATTAAAGACTGACGAGCATATGCCATCACTCAATCTGTGCTTGTGATCTCTGAATTTGTGTGAGTTTAACCATCATCATTCGTCATCTCCATTCACTGTTGCCAGAGAGGGAGAGGATGGCTGAACCTCTTCTCGATGAGCTGTTGTGCACCGCACCGTTTTCACCAATTATGTGGTGGCTCAGCCTGTAGTCGCATTTGCAATCGTGGTGCCTTAACCTATGTGGCAGCTAGTTCTATTGCTATCGGTGTTTCTTCATTTGGCCGCATATGCACACCATTTGTGACTGGGCATTGTTGCCTTGGCCGTGTTGTTGTGTCCGCCGCCGCTAATTGATGTGTTGCCACTATGCGATGCACTGGCTACTTCATCGCCACACTCATTGAACGCACCCCCCATTATTTCTTAATAATTTTTTCCCTCGAATGTCTTCTTCTCCTTGTCTCTTGTGTGTGTATACCAAAACAACTAATTGATGTGTTGCCACTATGCGATGCACTAGCTGCTTCATTGCCACGCTCGTTGAATGTACCCCCCCATTATTTCTTAATATTTTTTACCCTCGAATGGACCTTCTTCTCCTTGTCTCTTATGTGTGTATAACAAAACACACCCTATATTCTCAATTTGCAACCACTAAAAACTTCTCCTTGTCTCTTGTGTGTGTATACCAAAACACACCCTATATTCTCAATTTGCAACCACTAAAAAGAGAGTCTATATAGACTCCTTATCCTCTTACTAAAAAAAGAGCAAAAGATAACTTAGCCATTTGTTGTGTTCATCGCTCGCAAGAAGCATGAAGAGTCCCTTGAGATTGAACGCTAGCATGTAATGCTCCTTGCATTATAAGCTTGAGGCTTTGTAAGGCTAGAACCTTAATTCTCCTCATGCTTATATAGGCCTAAGTGGTGCATGACTTTCAAACTTCAGCCCCTTGACCTTTCATTGGCTAGACATTGCCTTTTCCTTGTCCAATGCCTCTTCAACTACCCCTGTGTCCCTTGGGCTTCCATTGTGCACCATCTACTTCCCTTTTACTTTACCTTTAATGCTTATTAACCATTGCTTCGGTATTTCCTATTTGAAATCCCCTGAACCTTATTTATATGCAACCTTTTACATATAAATAATCTTTCCTAGTCTTACCTTTTAGTGTTACCTATCAATCTCATAACACACCTGCACCATTTGGTAGACCTCCCTACATGCAGCCACCTTCCTTCTTCCATCAGCACAAATGGTGCCCTGATTGATGTATTTCATCACTTGTAATGAGCAAAATATATTCATTTACATGTTATTGTGATGAACTTTTGTACACTCATATTATATCTATGGCATTGTTTTTTGCTTTTGCTATTAACCATTTAGATAATTAAATTGACAATAGAGAGAGATGGAGCGGCCATGAGAGAGAGTGTGAGTGAACAAGAGAAAGTTTGAGTGAGACCTTAAAATAGTTATTTTTATTTTTGAGACCTTATAAATAGAGAAGAGATTGCTATGTTCCACTACTCTTATTCTAGGGGTACATCCCACCCACCCACCCCTTATATATTCATATTGTAATAGGCTGGGCATAAACTCAATTATCATGGGTTCATCCCACCCACCCACCCCTTATTCTAGGGGTACATCCCACCCACCCCTTATATATTCATATTGTAATAGGCTGGGCATAAACTCAATTATCATGGGTTCATCCACCAATCCCTCTAATACTATGACGTTTGCAAGCATCTTAAGTAAAGCTCTTTAATCTTTCATACACCTCAAAGAAAAAGAACCAAGATTGGATGCCCTTATGAAAGCATGGACAACAACATTTGAAGTGCAAGATCTCCAAGAATCTCACAACAGAGAAAGTGGTAGACCTTGCAGATAAGAACATGCTAGAGGTGAAAGCAGCAATTGTTGAAATATACAAGTGAAAAGGGTGTGTGTGGGAACAAGCTCTTGGATAGAGGCTGTAAAAGAGGAGATGTAATTGTGAAAGAACCTGTGAAAAGGTTAGGAGAATCTACTGGGAGAGAATAATGGGTAGCATGAGGAAATTTAGGAGTGTGGAGATATTCTGGGAGATATTCAGGGAAAAGAGAAGAGGTGGAGAGAATCAGGCAAAAGGTGGAGATATTCAGGGAGTGAATCATGGAGAAATCAAGGGGATTTGATGCTTGATGTAAACACTATAAATTGAGGCATAGCCCTAATGAGAATTTGCTGGTTTTTGAGTATCCATGCCTACATTAATCTATGTGCTAATTATTCACTAATTACGTCTTAATCACTTGCTAATCACTTTGTTAATTATGCTGATTCTAGTGTTTGATCCACCATAGCTTATCATTTAGCTCAAATTTCAACATGGTATCAGAGCCATGCCTAGAATCAACCAGATTTATGAGCCCATTAGTGAATTAATCAGGATTAGTAAAATAATTAGCAAAAAATCAATTTTTTAGTAAGCTTTCACTCTTCCCCTTCACCCCCAGCCAGTGGAGGGTCTCTAGCATCTAGCACAGTTAAAATTAGGTCTTGTGCTTCTAACACAAGCTAGCTAAGGTCCTTGGCTTCAAGCCCATCCACTCCACACAGCAAACCGCCGGCGGAAGCAGCAGAATTCACGATTTTTGCAGGCGCCGTTTTTTTGTAGCAGTTTGAAGATTACCACTTGCTCAGTTCAAATGTCTTCAATTCCTCTTAGCACAAAGGGTAATCAAGCATGCTCTACAAGCTGGTGAAGACAGAAATCAATTTCATCAAGTCTACAGAGAGATCAAAGCTCTTCATTAAATCTGCAGGTGACTTTGGTAAAACAGAGATTAAGCTTTCATTATTTGGTCAAATCTTGTGTTTCTTGGCTTAATCCTCTACTAGACTCATTGCTATTGATGCCTTTGAAAGCATTTGAGCTCATTTGAAGTGGAAGGCACCAGATTTGAGCTCCCCGCATACTCTGTTTTCTGCACACAAACCAGAGCATTAATTTGCTAATCAGTGATTAATCAGTGCTAATCAATGTACTTTGGTGCAATTGAGGGTTCAAATTAACCATTAGGTATCTGATACAGATCCCTAAAGCTTCAGATTGCAAATCGGAGTTGGTTTGATACTCCAACCATCCCGTACAAATTGGTTACTCTCAATTTAATGTAATTTCTGGTGATTTTATGCTGATAAAATTGTTGTAATCATCTATTAAACACCAGATTGAGTTGTAAAAGGGTAGACACTGCCCTTGAATCTTGAATTTGGATCAAGAGGTAAGACCCCCTTCACATCACCATGAATTCAGCACAGGAAATAGCCAAATTTAATGGAGAACAGTTTTATACATGGCAAACAAAAACCATGTATTTGCTGATGAGGAAAAATCTGTGGGGATTAGTTGAAGGGAGAGATGAATGCCCAGAGAGAGGGGAAAATGAGTGGAAGAGTAGGAATGAAAAAGCATTGGGGCTTATTGCACTCAGTTTAAATGATGAGATCATTCATCATATCACAGGGATACAGTGGGCAAAAGATGCATGGGATGAACTCAATAAATTATTTGGTACACAAGCAAAAAATTCCAAGATAAATTTGTTAATGCAATTCTACAAACTGGACATGAAGGAAAGTGAACCTTTAATCACACACTTGAACAAATATAAAAGCATTAAGCAACAGCTGGCAGCTATTGGCAAAAAGGTAGAAGATGATGAAGCATTAGCTGTACTTTTGAAGAGTGTGGACAAAGGAGATTATGAAAACATTGTAGCAACACTAAAGAATGTACCTGAACTGAAGATACACGAGATAGAAGCAGCTCTACTGGAGCAAGAGAGCAGAGGCAAAGAGAAGAAAGAGCTCGACTCAACAGCAGGAGAGGAAAAAGCATTCTTCACCCGAGGAGGATTCTCTCGAGGACGAGGACGAGGAAGAGGCAGAGTAGGAGGGAGGACCTTCACTTGCCACAAATGTGGAAAGCCAGGACACATGGCGAGAGACTGCTACAGCAAACCCAGTGAAGAAGGAACGACATCGGCAAACTTCATGGAGGCTCCAAGAGAAGTGGAGTCGGATCATCTTTTCTGAGAGAGAGAGAGAGAGAGAGAACCCACAACCCAATGTAACCTGCCCCAATAAAGTAAAACCACCTCTGAGCCACCGATGATGTAGGCCAAGTGGTAGATGTATGTGTGAGCACTTTAGTCAAGGTCGCGGGCACTTATAGTAGCCTTGGACACATAGAGAGAGAGAGTGTCAAGGACTATGGAGTTTAGGGACTTGAGGCACTGGTCGCGGGCTATCAAGTAAGAGGGAAACTTGATACAGGGTCCAGGTGTGTTAGGATTATTCACTTGAGGGGAGGTGTTGAAATATACAAGTGAAAAGGGTGTGTGTGGGAACAAGCTCTTGGATAGAGGCTGTAAAAGAGGAGATGTAATTGTGAAAGAACCTGTGAAAAGGTTAGGAGAATCTACTGGGAGAGAATAATGGGTAGCATGAGGGAATTTAGGAGTGTGGAGATATTCTGGGAGATATTCAGGGAAAAGAGAAGAGGTGGAGAGAATCAGGCAAAAGGTGGAGATATTCAGGGAGTGAATCATGGAGAAATCAAGGGGATTTGATGCTTGATGTAAACACTATAAATTGAGGCATAGCCCTAATGAGAATTTGCTGGTTTTTGAGTATCCATGCCTACATTAATCTATGTGCTAATTATTCACTAATTACGTCTTAATCACTTGCTAATCACTTTGTTAATTATGCTGATTCTAGTGTTTGATCCACCATAGCTCATCATTTAGCTCAAATTTCAACAGCAATAACCATTGGGATATGGAGAGCTTTTGGCATCATTGAAGAGGCAAAAGAGGCTCCTCTTGAAGGAGAAGTTGCCCCCTTCATTGCAAGTATAGGGTAGACGAAGAAAGCCAAGATGATAGTTGAGGTCCCACATGCTTTCATGTATTGTTCCTTATGTTTCAATATCTCGTAGGTGTTTGTCATAATATGCTACTGTATTATAATTTTGCTTTGAAATATAATGGAAGTTGCATCTCTACATTGTGTACACACATGCTTTCATGTATTATTGTGTGTGTTCAACATCTCGTAGGTGTTTGTCCATAATATGATGTAGACTTGTAATTTTTCTTTGCAATATAATGGAAGTTTTAGATCATAATATGGGGTCTTTGTAAAAAAGTAGCAATGGTAGTGGCCCATAGTGTCTTGTGCTCAACATCTTGTAGGTGTGCAGAAGTCTTGGAATATATTGGACAATATTGGAAGGTTCAACATTGCCCACTATCTTTTAAAAAAACTTGCTATGAATCGGAGAGAGAAAAAGCAAGACAATAGAGAGAAAGAGTAGACATACACCCGTGTGTGTTTCCTTATGAGTTTCTCTCTCTATCATCACCTGCTTTGTCTCGATGTCTCTTCCTCTGTGATCCACATCCACCTCTTCTCTTTACAAAAATCTCTGGAAAAATAGTTACACAAAGCACATAGGTAAAAAGCACATAGAAAAGGGGATAGAAATATGAAGAGAGGAGAAAGAAAAAGACATAAACAAGAAGACACTTGATTCTTATTTTCCATAAATGTTGTAATATTTGTATCCTTTTCAACCTTATGGGAGAAGGTTTCATCTATGGTTCGAGGTAAGGGTTTTCTTGAAAGTTAAATATTATATTTAGATGTAAGGGTTCATACTTATGCCATGTCCTGGGAGACTTGGTGTAATGGCCACTTAAGTAAGGACCCATCAACAAATTTGTAGGAGATTTCTTTACTCTCCTCAGGAGGAATCCTTATCAAAACCTATTGTTTCAAAAAGCATTTTTATAGCATGCCATGAGGAACAAGCCCAAAACTTGAAGCCCATGACTAGGCTTCATAAAAAAAAAAGCACCTTTGTAACTTTTTCTTCAACTACAAGCATTCGTGCTACTACCATAATCATACAACCAACTTACAAATGCATTGAAATATCAAAAAGTTGTAAATCAAGTTGTTTTTTAAAAGTAAACTTGAATATACTAAACATTGTCTTATGTAGATCATAGAATGGAACATTGAAACCCATAGATCATATTATATAATGCTCCCTTGAGTTTTGAGCCTACATCGGAGTTGCAACTTGCAACTTCTCTACTTTTTATTAGCTTAAGTATTGACATTTCTAGTGAGTTTTGGAGGTAAATTTTGGAGATAAGTCCGAGAAATATCTTAAAAATAAGTTTGAAGGCTTGAAACATCTATAAAATTAAGAGTGTTTAGTTATAAACACCTTGAAAAGATCTCTCTAGAAAAATACCTTGAAAGAATCATGTCCTACTTTCAAGCTTCAAAATAATGGAAGCCTTGTTAACATTTATGCTGAAAATTTTCTCAACAAGCACTGAAAGGATTGGTATAATGCTAGGTGAAAAAAATTTCTTGAAACTTTTTCTAGAGTCTAGACTCTAAAGTCGGCTGTTACCAAAACTGGCAATGGCCAACGGGTTACGGGGGCGAGTGTTAGAGAAAACCATCCTTTAGTGTAATTTTCACGGCTCAAATAAGTGCTAAAGAAAACCATCCTTTAATGTAATTTTCACGCTCAAATAAGTGCTAGAGAAAAACTTTTTTCTTTATAATTAAAAACCTATAAAATGTATCATTTTTATTTAAAAAAGAGCAGATTCAATAAGTTTATTTGAATTTTAAGCAGAGCAAAATACACTAAAGGACGGTTTTTTTAAGCATTGAGAAAAAAACGGTTGTAATTTCGTCTAACCTTGTAATATAATAAAAAACCAGTTAACCTATGTATTTTTCCAGTAAAAACCTTGTTATAAAACCAGTTAACCTTTCTAGTAAAACCAGGTCATCCTTTTTTTTCACTGGTTAGAAAAAATGTTTAATTCTGAGAGTGTTACGGGCCACGGCATGCTCAATCCACACGTGGGTGGTTCGCTGATTATCAGACTCATTCAGGTACAATTCTCCACAAGTCCCATCCAACATGCTAGATGCCGTCATGATTACTGCGTGCACATGGACGGACTTGTTTTCCAAGTTCCAACCACACTCCGAATCGTGTGAGTCCTTTAAATTTTAAAAAATGTTTAAAAATAAGCCATATTTATTACAACAAGTTTTCTGAAATTGAATTTAAAAATGCATTTAAAAATAAAATTAAAAATATATATGCACTAAAAACAAATAAGCTATAATATTTTTTCCAAGAATGGGGTTTGAAAATTAAAAAGCCAAAATATATATGCACTAAAAACAAATAAGCTATAATATTTTTTTCCAAGAATGGGGTTTGAAAACTTGAGGAAAACAAATGCATATTGAAGTTTTCTGAAATTCAATTCGTTTACTTTTCCCAGCCCTGCGGATGGGGTGCCAGGTGGCACTATCTAACGGGCCGGAAGAACCGATTTGTAAATTATGTCCGGCGCTTTCCTGGCTATCGACCGGTCACCGTCGTTTGCCGTTTGCTGCTGCAAGATAGCGATATAGGCTGCTCGCTCGCACTTGCAGTTGCAGTTGCAGTATGGGCTAACAGAGACATGTGCATTTGCCAAACTGCCATCTTCGCATGTGATCACGCGTGATTCACAGTCAATAGGCCGAGACGCCCTGCCAGCTGGAGGTGACTGGCCGCTGGGGCTCAGGCGGTGGCCTAGCCATGATGTTGTGGCATACATACATGCACCGCAGTCATGGACTCATGGAGTTCCTGACTCCTGAGTCTGCTGCCCATGCCAATGCATGCGTCCTGCCGCCTGGGTGAGCGTAGCACATGCGGCACGTGCTATGCTCCCCAACAATGACAATGAAAAAACTACTATATTAATTGTTTTTAACTCAAATCCGTAAGCGGCGAGAGCGCCAGAGCTACACATTAAGGTTAATGCAAAGCTTGCAGGCGTGATTTTCGCACACGCTGCCGTTGATCTAGAACCTTTCACAGTTCACCTACACTGTTGTTCAGCCGTCCGGCGTGAGCTTAAGAAACGAATACTTTACTTCTAACTTACGGTACACCTACTCAAATTCAAACCTTGCGGTCCCCATGCTTGGGCGCCAGAGGGCCAGAGCCACTTTGTGTCCGGTGAAAACCGATGCCCAAAGTTCAAATTTGATAGGCCCTTAGCTTAGAACTTTAGCGTGTAGAAGCAAAGGAAGAAGCTGTCAGCCTCACTAGGACCCACAGCTAGAAAGTACACCCGCCCCAAAATAAAGAGTTCGAGCGAAGTTTGAAAGCAACGTGGGCGCCTGTTAAAAGACGTGAAATTTTAGTATTCCCAAGGTGGGCAAACTAGTATGGTCCATGAGGGAGCTTTGAAACTGTGAGAGAGAGAGAGAGAGAGAGCAAGCGCGTTTTTATAAATGAAAGATTAGCGGTGGATGCGCGAGACACATCTGCTATAGCCACTGCTTACGGATGGACAGTGACACTGCAACAATGTAAGAGAAAAAGGGGACCTTTCTGCTTAATAATTTTTGCGTTTCTTCTACCCAAAGAGAGTACATGTTTTTTTTTATAACAAAAAGGTTTTCTCCCCTTTCCTCTTTCATCCCCCCAATATATATTCCACATAAAATACGATCTTTTTATTCATACATACTATTATAAATAGTAAAATCTCTATTGTCTCCTTATTTCATCTCTTTATCTACATAAACAAAGGGAGAAATACTATTTTTTAAATAAATGTATATTAATTACCAGCAATAGATAGGTCAGTTGATTAAAGTGGATGGTTTGTAAATCGAGTTAATGGTTCGATCTACTGCTACCTATATTGCATGGTGCTACCTTATAACTCATGAATCTGTAGAGGTGTGTGTGTGTTTGTAAAAAGGGTATGTGGGACCCTCACGCAATAAAAATTATCCAACTCTAAAAAATAAATCTGTGTTAATGAGTAGATAAAACCAATGGATATATTTTTGAATGCTAAGGTCTAGTTATCTTTATAAAACATCTAAGTGTTTTTTTTGGCAAAGGAAATATAACATTATATTATATAAAATTTGAGTTACAAAAAAGGAAAAAATTACGTGCTGTAGATACAGGTCACTTACTAGAGAAGCGATTTCTTGACACCATCTAACATTTTCGAATTAAACGGGCTAGTAAGCACTCTTAGTTCAGACAAGAAATCATCTAGCTGCCACATCGGACGGTAGGTGCTAGGGCACCACCAAAACACTAGCTGATTTACGGATAAGCCACAACTGACTCATGATATGGAAACAAATCCAGGGCCAGATGCTCATGAGGGCTAGGTTCAAGTTCTTGCTTTTCCTTAGGAGATTCCCCTGGGAGAGCTTGTAACCATGTAAATCAGTCGTGCGTGCCTGCTACCCTAAGCCATCATTTAATTCAGTTCTACAGAGTTTGAGTGTGGGAGCAGGCCTAGAAAAGATGAAAAACTGTTTCCTTGTGCGTCTTGCAAAATGGGCATAGGTGTGAAACAGGAGTCCATTTAGCCAGCGTGTCTTGTGTAGCTAGCTTCTGATGTAGCATCCTCCATAAAAAGACGTTGACCTTCAGGCCGTGGCCTTTCAGACTTCAGAGGTATGGTGAGACCACTTTGTTGTCAAATCCTGAGTGCCCCAACGTTGAGAGAGCAACTCTACCTAGTGGGTGTGGCTTGTTGTCAGGTCTGCTCCTTTCATCGTGATCAATGGTTTCCTGTGTGATGGACGCCCAGCTTGCGAGCCAGTTTGACAATTTTAGGGACGTTGCTATGGGCCATGCTGGTGGGAGGGCTTGCGCAACCGCTTAAAGGACTAACAACACTATTGGATTTAGCTCATATTATACAGTAATGTCATCCCAATCATAAAGCATCCCAAAGAGCCTGCCACGTGCGGATTCCTTTAGTATGTAACCTACAAGCTTGTCGCATTTGCAATAGTGCCTGAGCATGCCTTCTTTTGCATTGCACAGTGACCACGAGACGCTTTCCCCAAGGGCTCCATCGCCCGTAAGCGGGTGTTGTCTGACCCATTGAAGAGAGGAGAAATTCCACCCAAAGACCACTTGCTTTCTGTGGTTCTGCGATGTCTCCATGTCTGTCCTAACCACTTTCCTTGGAGACCCTTAGCTTGTTGAAGGAAGAATTTGGTTACTACCCCCCACCCCACCCAGGAGCGATCTGTCTCAATCCTCTACAGTCATTTAAGTGTGAGGGCTTTAGCATGTGGGGCCAAGCTAGTTATCCCCAACCCCCCATATCTACCTAGGGACGTAGATTTGATCCCATGAGATTGCATGCCAGCTCCTTTTCCCCATCAGAAGTCTGCTTTCAAGTTGCTAAGGGATGCGCATAGGAACTGATGCAAAACATCAAGCTGATGACTAGTATTTTTTATTGAATTATATATTCAAGAATAAATCAAATATCTATGTTTATGTAATTATATACAATATTTGTTGATGAGATATGGCAAAGAAGCTTCATGGAATAAAGTAGAAATGTGTGTAGAGCCTTTAGTAGACATAGGGGAGTTGATTTAGCATTACACAACGGGGGGCTGACAAAAGGCAAATGGTCTCACGTGCAGGAGAGCAGGTAAGAAAAGCCAATGGTGGGCATGTGGAGGGTGTGGAAAAGATTAAATTTCGGCAATAAAAAATATTACAGGCAAGCACAAGGAAACACATGTATGTATTCATTAAGGTGAGCTGGAGGGAGGGATAAAAAGTTCCCAAAAGGTTGAAAGGGGTTTGGTAAAAACTTGAAAAGTTTAGCGGCGATTGTAATGGGAGTTTGACTGAGGGAATTAGAAGTAGTGAGAGGGGACGCTTTACCACGATAGCGGCGTGCGGGTAGCAGTAGCTAGCCAGGGCTAGGTTAGAGGTGCCGCCAAATATGGCGGGCTGGGTGGTGGGGAAGAGCACCTAGAGGCCACTATATGAGGACATGGAAGCACGCAAGCGAGCACGACCCCGCACGTAGGTCCGAGCAGCTGCAGAACGATGATTAAGAATAAAAATCGAATTAAAAAAATCAGCAAAAAGAGAATTACAAATACTCTATCACAGTCTGATGAGGACCCGTGACATCTCTTCTTCAGCTGAGCTCTCTCTCTCTCACACACTGAGCTCTCTCTCTCTCTCTCTCTCTCTCTCTCACACACACACACACACACACACACAGCTAACACACAGTGTCTTCTTTAACTTTTGGCAAATGATAAGCTTGGCCACTGTTGCTGCTTTTGTAGTTGTTGAGCCTTCTCTTTATTGATTTTTTTTCCCTGCGTTTGTTGGGCTTCTACTATAGCCTAGGTAGTGAGGGTGATGAGAACATCAGTCTTGCAAGAGTAGTAGAAGTGATTGCTTCCCTGTACCGCAACACTACTCCCTTTGCGGTAGTAAGTAGATTGTCAGCAGCACAGCAGCTCTCTTCCAGCTTGCAGAGGGGGGTGGGGAGGGGGCGGGTGCTTTGCAAATGCTTGCTGTTTACCCATCGCTTCTGTCGGCATCACATTCTTCATCATCCCCACCACCTCTCTCTCAAAAAGCCTTCTCATAGCAACAACACCACCATCACTTCTCTATACTATTACCCACTACATCTCTCTCTCTCTCTCTCTCTCTCTCTCTCTCTCTCTCTCTCTCTCTCTCTCTCTGTGTGTGTGTGTGTGTGTGTGTACACCCACACAGTCATTCTTATGGAAATTTAGCTCTCTGCTCTCCAAACCTCACACCACTGGTTCCCCCCTCCCCTCCCCTCCTCTCTCTTCTCTGCACATTGGCTTTGGCTATGGACATTGCCCAACCTCTCTCCTTCCTTGTCCATGGTGGCAGTCCTCATACCCTGCCTCGCCTCAACAGCAGCAAAGCTTTACCACTTCCTGAGCTTGACCATGGAGACTTCTTGGCCATTGATGACCTCTTGGATTTCTCCAATGAGGACATTGGTGGTCCTATTGAGCCTTGCCTGAGTAATGCTACCTCCTGTTTAGCCACAACACCCTCAGATGTAAAACTGGGCTCTTGTGTCTCCTCTTCTATGGACAAAAAACCCTCTCAGCAAACTCCAAGTGTTTTTGACTCGGACGAGCTTTGTGTTCCGGTAAGGGATTAAGCCCCTAATTCCTTGCCATTGAGGTAATAGTAAGCATTGTTACTGGCACTAACCTTAGTTTAACGAGGCCCCACTCAAAGTCTTGTTAAGTATAAGGAAGTGCATTACAATGATCTCAATTTTGTATTTCTGTTTGGGTTTTCCAGTGTGATGATTTGGCTGAGCTTGAATGGCTCTCCAACTTTGTGGAGGAGTCATTCTCCTCTGGTGATACACCTGCAAGCTTAGCTTTTGGCTCTAATGGAGGAATTGGCAAAGAAGAAAAAGTCCACAGGGGGAGCATTAATGAGCCATTTCAGAGCACCAGCCCTGTGTCTGTGTTGGAAAGCAGTGCTCACCCAAAGGAAAAGCTTGGCTCTCCATTGAGCTTTAGCCCTGAAATGTCTGTCCCCGGGCGAGCTCGCAGCAAGAGATGCCGAACCGCAGTATGTTTCTGGAACACTCGAATACTCTCAGCAGAAGCTTCTGAGAGTTTTCTCGAAAGCTCCTCCACCACTTCTACCATCACAGCTGCATCATCTGACTCTGACGTTTTCACCACCTACTATGACCATGCTGATGATGATGATCATCACCTTCACTATCATCATCAGCATAAGAGAGCTGAAAATGCTTCCCCCAAAGTGAAGAAATTTTGCAAGCTTTATGATAATTTTTCCAATAACAAGCCCAAGAAAATCAAGGTGCAAGATGGAGCTCCAGCAAGGAAGTGTCTGCATTGTGCTACCCAGAAAACACCTCAATGGAGGGCAGGTCCAATGGGGCCTAAAACCCTTTGTAATGCATGTGGGGTTAGGTATAAATCTGGTAGGCTATGCCCTGAATACAGGCCAGCTGCAAGCCCCACATTCATGGAGAATATCCACTCCAATTCACATAGAAGAGTGCTGGAAATGAGAAGGCAAAGAGGAGTGCCCATCAGCTCAAATAGCCATAGATATGAAGAACATCAAAACCAGCTCTATTGCGACGGCAATGGTGATGGCAGTGGCGGCGACAATGGTCTCTCTGCTGATGAGTGAATAGAATTTAGACAAGTGATGATCAACGCATAGCGAGTGGCAGCCGCGGCGTCAACGGGCTCCTCTCTGCTGATGAGTGAATAGAATTTAGACAAGTTATGATTAACCCATAGCTAGCTTTTTAGGAGAACAGTAGCAGCACAGGAAAAATCATCAAGGATATAGAGATTGTGCACTCTAGTAGCAAGATAAGGAAAAATCATTAAGGATATAGAGATTGTCCACTCTACTTATGAAAGGGAGCTTAAAAGAATGCAGGGAATGTGAAGTTGAGAGCAGGAAAAGAGGTTAATTAATGTAACGATTTGCACCATGGGACATCTGAGGTTAGAAGGCTAGGCAGGTAGTGTTCTTCAGTTTGCATTGTTTTGCTATATGTAAAAAAGCGTAGACGAGAGAGAGAGAGAGAGATGTGAACGAGGGTTGAAATTTGATTGTGTTTCATTCTTATTCCTTCAATTTTCCTTGCATTCTGTTGTTATGTTTTTTAAATTGTCTCGATTCCCCGCACGCTTCAAAGTTCATAACAACGAATTTTGTGTACGTGCTCGCAGAAAACGTACGTAGTTTGCACCGTAGACCTGCAACATTATATTCCCGCTTTTACACTGTTTTCCCTCTTTTAAAAAATCTGCACATTTGAAGGCATTTTAATTCGAATTTTGAGGAAAAGTTTGCAAAGCTAGCTGTAATTTTACACCTATTTCGTAAGTTTTATGCTCGTTAAAAAAAATATGTTGTGTGAACTTTGGCTTTGAGTCCCCTTCAATATGCTTTACAAATTGTGACAAAAAAATTATGTTGTCAACTTTTGCTTTGAGTGCCCTTCAATATGCTTTACAAATTGTGACATACTTCCAAGTGATGCCAATGCTTGCCCTTATTCATTGTATTTTTTGTCATTTGTATGTGTAAGTACGGCTAAAATTAGATGCGTTTATTAGAATCTCATGTGATGTAATTGTTCAAAATACACGATTCTAAAATTATTTCGATCAAATATCATATCAAAACAAAAGGCTTCTTTTTTGAGTGAAAAAGAATTATGTTACTAGAAAAAGCCGATCAATGTCTCAGCCACATAGGAGATGAACCTTATACACATATAAAGTATACATTCAACCACCTCTACTGTCCCCAAAAAACATATTTCTCATCAAATCCGTCTGTGTCCAATGCCATAAGGTGACGATCAATGCCATAACAGTCTCTCCATGACTCATGGGATAGGCATCGAGATTCGAGACAAGCAATGTGACTTAGACTAGTATCTGTCTAGTGTCTAGATGGAGCAGACAAGAGTGCAAGAAGGAATGCATGTGAGATTACTTTCATTAACATAACACAACACTAAAGAATAGCATGATAGGGCAATCTTCCTGCACTACACTTCAAAGAACACAACAGGCTCCATGCATTACTCAAAGAACAACCCCACATTACAACAGTCTCTAGATAACTTATACACATCTCGCTTAGCCACTCTAGATAACTTATACGCATCTCGCTTAGCCACTCTATCCTAACACCTTTACTCTTGCTTCTACCCTTCTACTCTAGATGCGGGTACTACCCATTAACACAAGACAATTACAAGGAGTTATCCCCGCTTATGATGGTTCCATTTAGACTGTTGGCGGTGAACTTCTAGGGCTAGTTCACTACCAATAATTGGCAGACTGCTGGCAATGAAGTGCCTGTTGGCTCTTGCCTTTTCTTCTGGTCTCTTGTGATCTACCTCGGCCACTTGAGCTTCTCGATGGCTTTGCCTAGCCATGTCCATAACATCCATCGCCATACATGCTACAAAGGTGGGGGGTTCTATGTACTTTGAGGCAATGGGCACATTGTCATAGACATGGCTTTCCAGCTCTCTTTTCCTTTTCCTGTCCACACGGCTCCAGACCCATCTGTATAGAGGGATTCCAGCGCTCTTTTCCTGTTCCTGTGCCCACAGCTCCAGGCCCATCTGTAGGTATTGGCAGGCTTGCTTCATTACTGTCTAGGAGGCATCCACAGTTTTTCAAAAATTTGTCAATAGCCGGACTTTGCCTTCAGCTAGAGCCTTCTTGGCATTCCTCTCCCTTGTGGATCAATTTTGGAAATTTAAGAGCATATCGTCCTTGGCTTCCAAATCCTTCGTGTGCTTGTTCATCATTGCCTGGATCTCTACCTGCTTCTTCGCCAGCTCAACCTTGGTGGAGGTGAGGCCTACATTAAGGTTATCCAGTGAGTTTTTCTCCTTGGCATGTTTGTGCTTGCCTCCTTCTCGAGGGCTTGTATGGTTATCCTGCTTCTACTGCTTCTTTGAATGCTGCACACCATCCCCTCTAGCTCTTCAACGTGGGCTCTAAGTGCGGACTCCTCACTTGTCTTGTCTCTTCGCTATAGAATTTAGTCTCGTCCTTTCCAATGGTAGCACTATAATGAGGATCTCTTCGCCGTACCACCCAATATGTTCAGACTTACAAGAGTAGCTGCAGAGGCATGTCACATGGCCTCTTTGGCTCTTGAATCTTATTTAGGGCCTCAAGCAAAGTAGAGCCTATTCACCTATTTGAGAACACTTGAGCCTTGCAAGATAGAGAGAGAAGAAGAAGAATGCAAGGGTCTTATAAGCTTGCACCTTTAGCCACTCTTAGTAGAGCAACCCTCTTTTATGGAGAGCTAGGGTCCTCAACCTTGCCTCCCTTCTTGTCACTACAAGGGAGCTTAGCAAATGGGTGAGGAGCAAAGAGAGAGAGAGAGAGAGAGAGAGAGAGAGAGAGAGCTATGGAAATCTCAGCATCTACTTTGATGTATAAGTGATGAGCATGGGAGAGGAATAGAACTTGCATCAACACACCATCGCTCACCCACATAATCCTTAAGCATGCATGCAAGGAAGAGAAAGCATACAAGCAAACTTTAAGCACAAGAGCAAGAAACTCAAACTTAATTGTGAGAATGGGATTGTGTGTTTTCTCATTAGTCTCAAAATGTCTTATATACAAGACTCTTAGTAATATCTGGGAGTCCAAAAGCTAGTCTAGTCTTAGTAATATCTGGGGATTCAAAAGCTAGTCTAGGCTAATTTCCTAGTCTATGTATACACTACGAGCATTACACAAGTCATAAGCTCAGTTTTGAATATCTTTGGGCATTACACAAGTCATAGCTCATAGATTTTCCATAATCATTTGACTTAAAGCACATTTGCGCAGTATAAAAAAGTATGGCTTGAAAGTGTTGATGAGCATTTGGAGTAATGTTAGCCAATGTGGTTAACATACCTCCTTCTTCCTAATCACAGTGGGGGTTGGTCGGCTTATGAAGTTGAGGCCGTGGTGAGTCCATTTAGGACATCCCGTAAAGATATAAGTGGTGGGGGTGGGGTGGGAGATAAAAGGGGTGATGGCACCATCAGGTGGAGAGGTGAGGGGTGTAATCTTGGAGGAGTAGTAGGTTGCGAGGTGTGGGCAACAAGAGGGGGGGGGGACTGATGTTGAGGCTTGTTTTTTGGACTTGCCTTTGGTGGAAGCATCTATAGCTGGTGCACCTTAAGAGCGGCATGATGGGGAAGGGTCCTGGGAGCCTCACTTGGGCCACCTGCCTAATCATTCTGCTAGGTGGTCCTCCTCCCTGGTCCTTTTGCTCTGCCAGTGGATGAATCATCTCATTGTCCTTGTCCTTGGTAGTGTCACTTGTGTCCTCCTCCTCTTCCTTCACTGTGAGTGTCGATTTCATGGATCTATAAAAGTCATGGGCCTCCCTGTGTTCATCAAAAGAGACGTCTTTGTGGTAGGCCACATGGATGACGGTGTCAAAAAGATGTCGTTAGCTAGTCCTCATGAGCTATACTTGCGTCCATCCCATTGCATGCCAGCCATGAGTTCACATCCACTGCATGGCTCTGATGATAAGATCTGTGGAGGCTGGGTATGGGGGCAAGCTCTTTTTTGGAAGAAAAAGGTCAATGTAATCTCCCTCATCTAGGCGGTCGGAGAAGTTGAGGACTCTGCACCAAGACTGAAGGTTAAGAAAAAGGACATGGTGAGGGAAATGGAAGAGGGAGGAGGGCTCTATGAAGGAGATGGTGTTTTGGAAGAACAAGATGGCTAGGGTCGTTTTTGGGAAGCCCAAGGCACCTTGGAGAGGATGGTTAAAAACGTGGAGGTGGAGATGTCTTCGTCGATGTAGATGTTGTGCTCTAGGAGATTAAGCTGGAGAATTCTGTGCACGGCTTGCTCGAGGACGCCAGAGGGGGATTGGGGAGGGATGGCAAGGTTTGGAAGGTTGGTAGTTTCATCCATCAAGGTGTCAACCTTGATCTTTGTGTTTGGGCACGACTATTGGGCCTAGCTCTGAGCTCTGTGAATGCAATGTGATAAGATGTGAATGTGATGTGATAAGTTGTGAATGTGATGTGAATGCAATATCACATCGCATTCACATCGCATTCACATTTAGTACCGTTTTCTACTTTCAATATCGATGGGACTTTTCTAAGTTTCTGCCAAGTTAAAGGTACTTTTTCTCGATGGATATTTTCATATTCTTTCTCAAATTTCTCAAGTGAAATATATGCAATATTCTTCTTTTTGAGTAAAAGAGTCATGGGATTTACAAAAATCAATTCTACCCATATTTTCCAATAAAATTAATAATGCTCAAAATTTTACTTTTAATAAATACTCATAATTTGAATTATGCCAAAAATTCCTCTTTTACCATTTAATTTCTTGGATCTCAATTATCATGGGAATTCCTATTTTTGCATAAATATAAATTTACCGAAAATTTCTCTTTTTGCATAAAAATAAATTTACCAAAAATTTCTCTTTTACCATTTAATTACTTGGATCTCAAATATCACGGGAATTCCTCTTTTTGCATAAAAATAAATTTACCAAAAATTCATCTTTTTTTTTAAATTAAATATTTATGCATAAATACTAAAAATTATTTCACATGAATATGATGAAAATCATTCTTTTTGCATAGGATGTCCAATCCTAGAATATGGTAGGAAGTCCTCTTTTAGCATTATGCATAGAAATAAGACATGTATTATTTTCTAAAAATTTTACCATAGCTTTGTTGCTATTACTGATAATTCTCAATTTTTCTTAAAAGAGTAAAAGCTTGTAATGAAAATATGATAATAGGTCCTCTTTTATGCTTAAAATCAAACTATGACTTTAAATCATAATTATTAAAAGATTAAGGTCATGTAAAAGGGTAGGAGAAGGGTGTGTGTGTGAATGGACTTATGGTCCACTAGCTCACCTATTTAAAGGTGAAGCTAGAAGGCATTATGTAGTGTGCAAAGGCCAAGTTGTATGCATAAGCAACTTAATAAACAAGATTTGTTCTTGTTTTTTTGGGTCTCTTTCCTCCACTCATCTTGATCTAGCATAAGCACCACGAATTTCGACATGGTATCTAGAGCTAGGCAACTTACAAGGTGTAGACTAGGTCAAAAAGTTGTTTCTTGAGTGCATCTCATCTACCCCCAGCCAGTGGAGGCCTTCCAATAGCTTGAGGAGGCCGAATCTTGTCGAGTTTTTATTTTACATGACCTCAGGGAGCTCAAATTCATACAGCCAATTTGGTGTTTTGACGTGTCTGAGCAACGACATTGCATTTGGTTCAAGTCGGCACCCGTTTTTAAGCAGCGCTAATTTCATACAGCTTTGCACCTTTTGTGGGCAAGCTTAAGCCACATAAGCTTAGGGCTTTTGAAGCCCTAAGCCTCAAGGTCCTACAGCCCAGGTCTTAGCTCTAATGGCGGCCTAACGTGCGCACAACAGAGGAAAGACTCGGCCTTGCCCATTGTGGTAGCATTTGAAGCTTTCGTTTAAGCTTCAAAGAAAATGTTTTTTGCACTAATCTTCTCTTCTTGGCTCTAAATCTCTTAAGTGCTTCTTGAAAGTGCTTTTGCTCTGGATTCTTTGATGTTGTTGGCTTACACCATGAGGTGTTCATAAGTCTCATTCATCAAACACTTCATCAAGCTTCATCAAGTGTTCAACATTCCCAAGTGTGCTTATTAGCACTAAAAGTGTTGCTAAACACTATTGGTGGGTGTAGCCATCAACAAAGGGGAGCCTCTCGACATTATGGAGTGTTTCCAAACACTAATAGTGTTCTTAAACACTAATGGTGAATCTAATCACCAATGCAAGTGTCATTAGATATGCTAAAAATGTGCTCTTAAGCACTAATAGTGTTGCTAAACACTAATGGTGATCATAATCACCAAAGAAAGTGTTCTTTGAAACTCATGAAGCTCTCTCCATCAGAATTAGTGGTTGGGCACAAACCCTAAGTGCTAAACCATAAGCTTCATCAACTTAATCTCCTTTTTATGCAACATCCTTGGCTTGATTAAGGGTTGTTGCACTCTCATAAGCCATTCTCTTTCTACTTAAGCCAAAACATCACAAATTTTTTTGGTTTTCTTCTTCATAAATCAGCCCATTACACTCTTGTAATCTTCCTTCAATACCCAATGTCAAAGGAAAACACCCAAATTAAGTTCTCAAGAGAGGGCTTGATTAAGGGTTGTTGCACTCTCGTAAGCCATTCTCTTTCTACTTAAGCCAAAACATCATAAATTTTCTGGTTTTCTTCTTCATAAATCAGTCCATTACACTCTTGTAATCTTCCTTCAATACCCAATGTCAAAGGAAAACACCCAAATTAAGAAGTTCTCAAGAGAGGGCTTCCACACTTGGTGGCAAGTTCTTGTCAAGTACAAGATGATGTCCAAAGGTTTTTGGCCATTATTTTTTAGCTTAGAGCTCAAAGAGGGAGACGGCATTGGAGCCTTTATCTCTCACTTGAAGGGCCTTATGGCTCAACTTGCATCAGTGAATGCAAGAATGGATGAAGATGATGCAGTGGTGGCTGTTTTATTAAAAGAAGTCAAGAAGGTGTACCCCACCTTAGTCTCACCACCCTGAAGAACATACCTAATCCCACCCTTGAAGGAGTAACTCAATCTTGTCTTGATGAAGAAAAGAGGCCAAAGGGAGGAGCTGAATCTTCAAATGCATCGACTCCATTGAATATCGAACAAGCTTTGTCACATCAAGTGAGCAAAGTAAGGTGTACCCATTGCAAAAAGGTAGGTCATTTTGCAAATAATTGTTGGATCAAATATCCCAACAAGATGAAATGTAAGAAGTGTAAACAAACAGGACATATCACTTCTAAATGTCCTAACAAAGAGTCCGAGGCTAACTTTGTATCAACCTCTAACTCCTCTGAGCACTTATTTTAAATCTCAATGTAACAACACCTATATTCCTAACCTTGTACGCCTAATGTTATAAAGGCAACCTATGTCCAATACCACCTATTCCAATTCTTTCGTAGTTGGTATTGAGGGAGAGTATTAAAAGACTAAGGTCATGTAAAAGGGTAGGAGAAGGGTGTGTGTGTGAATGGACTTATGGTCCACTAGCTCACCTATTTAAAGGTGAAGCTAGAAGGCATTATGTAGTGTGCAAAGGCCAAGTTGTATGCATAGGCAACTTAATAAACAAGATTTGTTCTTGTATTTTTTTGGGTCTCTCTCCTCCACTCATCTTGATCTAGCATAAGCACCACGAATTTCAACAATAATTTTAACCACCATAATCATAAACTTAATTATGATTATCTCACTAGATTAAGCTAATTCCATTATTTCTCTTTTTCAAAATTGATAGGATCATCTATTTCTTATTTAGAATCAATCAAAGTAGTTTTTAACTACTTATAAATAATCTAGAAGAATTAACCATTATTTTGTTAACACAAAATCATAAAAATATAATTTTCTTAATCTCTAGCTTAACAAGCCTAGAGTTTAGCTTTGAATTAAGAGATTATCATTGAGAAGTATCCTTTTTCAAGGGATTTAGCCATAAAGATGGCTATTCTTTTAGAGAGAGAGATTTACTTAAAGAAAGCATTATAAATAAGCATAAATATTAACTTTCTCTTAATTAAGCATTAAGACTTTAAGGGAAAGCTTGATTTGAATTAAAACAATTATTTAGAAAGTTTCTCAAGCTTGAGAGGGGTTGAGAAGAAGAAAATCATTGAGATAAATTGGAAAAAACCATAAATTTTACCTCCAAGTTTGGCTTGATTCTCTATTAGTAGTGAAGCCCTCGACCAATCAATTAGTAGTAGTGAAGCCCTCGACCAATCAATTGGTCCACCAAGAGGAGAAGAGCAACTCTAAGGTTGTTGTAGAGAGAGAGAGAGAGAGATCAAGCTCCCAAGAGAGAAAAATTTAAGGGATAATAGAAAATATGATTATTTTAATATAATACTGGCATAGTAAAGCTTCAATATTTTTTTACAAATGATTGAGGGTCTATTTATAGGTGAGGGAGGCCACTAACCAAGTCCAACTAGGTTTTAGAATTTTTCAGGTTCTGTTTGACTCAATTTGGAAAAGATTTGGACCAGCTTGGCTCCCTTTTTTATTTGGTTTGATCAAGGAGAGAGGAGAGATAAAAATATCATTATTTTTTTGAATTAAAAATCCTTCCACACATGTGAAAGAGGCGCCTACCTCAAGAGTCCCCCTTTCCTTACCAAGGTATCAAAAATGCATCATTATTCCAAAATATCTCATTTTTTTAGTAATATCTCATAATTTTTAACTAATAAACCTTGTACTACTTAGTCAACTCTTCATCTTATGTGAGCATTTACTCATTTTTGGGTATTTTTTTTAATTCTCTTAGATTTATCTCATCCCAACACTTGGATTAATCCAATTGGCCTATTGGAACCTGAATTGGACCATAATCCAAAAATTTCTAAAAATGTAGACCCTTAGGCTAAGGTCCCTTATACACATTTTCAATTAATTCCTAATGCACATTGGAAAGTTCATTTTGAACTTCTATTTTAGGGGAATCCATTTTAGACACTAAGAGGATTTTTATATCCAAAGATATCTCAATTTTGGATTATCTCTCTCTAGGCCAAAACAAGGTAAAATAAGATCTTTCTTCTATTTCAGAAAGGGGAATAATTTCAAGAACAGAAGGGGAGGTTCTTACAACTTTACACCTCAAAAGCTAGAGGGAGGAATCTTACATACACCCAAGTGCAGTCCTATAGTTGGGTGTACTAGTATACTAATTTTACAAATTACATCCATGTTCTCTACTAAAAGGTCACAAAATGACAATTTCTATTAAGAAACAAAATTAACATAGCTCATAATGGATCCAACAAAAAGTACACAAAAGAGGCATAGAGCCAAAAATAAAAAGTACATAAAAGAGGCCTAACTACTGTACATAGAGCCTAACCAATATCGACGTTCTCAAGGTTTAGCACTGGTCCCTGCAAAAGAGTATTCAAGGGAAAAAAACTTAGAAATGCAAGTGAGGAAAAAACTAATTGATGGGTGAAAAATGTAAAGGTTTACCATATTCACCACATCCGTTCAGTTCACGTTTGTAAGAAAGCAAAAGTCTCACTCATGACATGGAGTAGATAACATGGGTGTAGCCACCAACTTCATCTCTAAGGGAGAAGAACACCATAGAAACTTGGACATAAGATCTCCAAGAAAGGTAATAGTCAAAATGATCAAAAGGTTGTACACTAATGCCCATGAGCCCTATGTGTCGTACAGCCCAAGGTCCCCAAAAGTACACATGTAAATGACCCTTAGTCCAATTGCCAAAGGCCTAATCCCTCATGTGCACTTTGATACCAATGCAAGAAAGCAAAAGACCCACTCAAGACATGGAGTAGATAACATGGGTGTAGTCACCAACTTCATCTCTACAATAACGGAGAAGAACATCAGAGAAGCTTGTGCAGCATAAGACATCCAAGAAAGGTAAAGTCAGATGATGAAAAGGTTGTACAATGCCCACCATGAGCCCTATGCGTCACATAGCCCAAGGCCCCCAAAAATTACACATGTAAATGACCCTAAGCCCAATTGCTAGGGCCTCATTTCCCATGTGTATGTGCCACCAAATCTACTTCATTAAAAACCATCCCCTCCTACAATGATTTCATCCTCAAAATCGAAGGGTGGTTGTGCACAAAACATTTACAAGAGTCTATATACAAAAGCCAAAAATGCGCTCATGGCCTAGGTGTATCCGTGATCAAAAACATTTCCACAATGCCCACCCGGATCGAATGGAAAGGATAGGAGGGTATCATCGATGGTGAGGCTAATAATAATGATGCTTGGATTGAATGGAAATCCAAGCCATGCATGACCCATGTCTATAGTATCGATCCATCCTCCTTGCGGATCAAATGGATGATGTAATGCACCACATTCATCGATGACATGTATCCAATGTTGTAAGGTTCCCCCCTTCCAAAATGGGGGAAACACTTAAGATAGTCCACTAAGTCTTAACTTGGAGAAAATTTCCTACTCATCGACACCTTGACCATGCAGAGATTCAAGGATATGATTCGTAAGACCTAGTCCCATCCTGCGCAGGGAGCGTGATCTTCTAAATATCAAATCACCCATAAGGTAATTGATCATAATTTGGGAAACTACTAGTCTTGATTCCTAGAGACAACGCTTTTTTTCTCATCCATGCAAGGCTGTCTGCTGGCCTAGTCTTCTATAATAGAATTTTCCCTCAGAACCTATTTATCTAGCGTAGGGCTTTCACTTAATCTGCTCGAAAGCTATCCAACTAATCGGGTCTACCCGTCTGTAGGATGGTGCCGTCGGGGCATTCCATCCTCCCACTTTCCACCCTACTCACACGTCAATTTGTTTTCTAATTAATCCTACCACACTATTTGACGTAAATAAACATGTTCCTTAATTGAGGCCCTTTTCACAAGGTTTGTTTATCCCAAAATCCTTTACCCATTAGAAAATTGGTCATTCTGAACTTCCAGGCATGGAAGTTATTCTTTTCCAACTTCTCACTAATAATCTGATTAATTCCGTCAAACATGTTTTCCTGCAGCAATCAAATAACTTGTAAACAGACAACTTCTCACTAATAATCTGATTAATTCTGTCAGACATGTTTTCCTGCAGCAATCAAATAACCTGTAAACAGACAACTTCTATATGCAACCTGTAATACAGCAGTATCTCCTATACTATTGTGCACAACAGTACTTCAGCACGGCCCGTGTTAACAATCTAGAAATGGGATTGATCATGGTGAAGGACATAGATTAAGCATAAGATTAAGGTGGATTAAACCACACTAAGAACTCCATGAGAGAGAGAGAGATTGCACACTCAACTATACTCTATTCAATTGCATATCTCAATGAACCATACAATGATATAGGCTCTCTAGCCTTATCCCACTTTACATGTCATCATCCATGTGGCAACTCCTTTTCCACTCTTTTGGTCAACACTCACACACCATGCAATATTACATGTGGCATTCTTATCTTGCCACAATATCTTGCACCTCCAGGGTGCTTTCCCACATACACACATCACCGCGATTACATCTCTCAACACCCCCTCTTAATCGAGGTGTTCTACAACTCACCCATCATCCATCACCCATATCAATGTAGCATTGCACAAACGCAATCGCTACCTCTCAACACTCCCCCTCACAATGATACATTGGAGTGTCCCCATCAACCAAACATGTGTGCCCGTGTCTACCATCTTGGACACCTAGTCCATTTTGAGCCGACTCGCTCACAGGCGGAACCACTGAGTCCGATTTGAACATGGAAGTTCGGGTGGGAACCAACCCATGCGCATGCACCTCACACGTGCATCGCTCATGCACACATCACGTAACAGCCATTTTGAGCTTCTAGGTGAGCTCGGGTATGGTTACCCTCATACCATGGATGATTACAAAAATTTCTGTTTTGAGCATGCATGCTCATGGACGATTACTCTCATAATCATGGGTTAAAAAAAAACATCACGTTCCCATGACAAACGGTCCTGAAAAAGAAGGGCCACTTTTGATTTATTAATTTAGTTGGAGGTAAAGGAGACAAATTAATCGAACCTACTCCTCCTCAAGTCAAATTTGTGTCTCTATTATAAAACGTTAAACGTAATTGATTTAAAATTAAGTTTAAGCATTGCTTTTCTTTCTTTTCTTAATGGTTTTTATTAATTAATTAATTTAAAGCTTTCAATACCATCACATGAATGCTCACTAGGTCAATGTTGAAGTTTTCTATTCAATTCAAGTCATTCTTTTTTTCTAAATACTTTTCCACCTTTAAACATTTTTAAAACAGGGACAAGAAAAATGCAAAGGTAGATATCTAAGCATGATAAGCGAAAGATACTACCTTAACACGGGCTCATATTCCCATGCATCATCACATAGTAAAATGTATGAGACAAAATAAGATTAATCTTATATGAGGGACACATGGGGAATCACCTAAGAGTATGTACGATAGCACATGAGGGATCACTTAAGAAAATGTAAGAAAACATGCAAGTTCAAGATAAGGGACTTTTTTTAAATTGAACTTACATTAGAAATTCACACATTGTTGAAATTAAAAAGTGAAAAATCCATACGTCTCGTTTAAAAAGGGATAAGTTTATTAGTAAAATACATGGTATGTTGAGATATCGAGCTCATCTAGTGAGGCGGTGGACCACACTGATGACCCGCTTGGGGGATAGGCCCCACACTTACACCATTGGCATGGTTGGTGAGATCATGGGTGATATGCGGCCACCAGTGAGATGACAGGCTGTGTGACAGTCATTCTAGAGACTGGCATAGTTATAGCACCAGCTCATTTAGTTGGGTTCACACTATAGAGAACCCTAGTATGTATTTAGTTGAGTACCTTTTCATATGTGTGTACTCTTATCTTTGTATATGGTGTGTTGAGTGTTGAGTGAAGAAGAAGAAGATTTTTAGCCTCTCACCTTGTGTGTTCTCTATTAGGGTTTTGTGAGTGTGTGTGTTGCAAGAGCTCAAGCTCTCTTCTCTCCTGCATCTTTTCATGGTATCAGAGCCTGGTTTATGCTAAGGGCTAAGCTGCAAACAAGAGAAGCACAGGAAGCGGTACAAGGGTAAGAGCTTCAACCACTCTTCCCTATTTGTGTTGGCAACTACACCCTGTTGGGAGCTCTACGGAGGCACCGGCAAACGATCTCTGATTGAGGAGCTTTCTTCGTGGGAGTAAAGCTATAGGGCAACTATATTGTCCTATCGAACAACATTTTTGGGCTGAAAACGCATTTCGGGCGCGTCTCGACCTCCGTTTTTCAGAAAGCAGGCGATTTCGAGCACTGTGGGCAAGTCATCGATTCTTTGCAGAACTTTGTTTTAAGAACTACAGGAAGACAGATTGGCTGTGCAGACACTGAGCTGAACCTCCTGCCAGTGGAGGAGCTCTAGCAACTTGTGGAGGCTAGAACTCGGCGTGCTTCCATCTGGGAAAATGTAGAGGAGGTCCGAGCGCTCAGGAACGTACAACTAATTAGTCGATCACTCCTCCCTTAGCCGCGCCATTGCACTCTGAGCAGGCCGGCATGCCCGTTTTTTGAACCGCCACTATTTTTCATACTACCATTTGCCGTGTGTAGGCGATTGCAGGCTTAGTGGGCTTAGGGATTTTGAAGCCCATAGTCTCAAGGATCTACAGCCAAGAGATGAGCTTCAATGCTTGTTAGATGTGCTCGTAATCAACAAAAGACCAGGGTCCCCCTATGAGGAAGCCATGGAAGCTTCAATAAAAGCTTCACAATAATGTTTTTTTTCACTAATCTCTTCTTCTTAGCTCTAAATCTCTTAAGTGCTTCTTGAAAGTGTTTTGCTCCAGATTCTCTGATGTTGTGGGCATACACCATGAGGTATTCATGAGCCTCATTATCATCAAGCTTCATCAACATCTTCAAGTGCACAAAGCTTCTCAAAGTGTGCTCATAAGCACTAATAGTGTTGCTTAACACTAATAATGGTCATAACCATCAAAGGAGGAGGTCTTTAACACTAAGGAGGCTCTTCTTCATCAAAGGAGGAGGTCTTTAACACTACGGAGGCTCTTCTTCATCAATATTGGAGGCCGGGCACACACCATAAGTGCCACATTATAAGTCTTCATCATCAACCCGCTTCTATGCTTACCTTGGCAAGCTTCCAAGGAGAAACGGTGCAACCATAAACCATTGTCTTCATCCCATAAGCCAAAGAGGTTGAAGTTTTCTAGTTTTTCATCATCATCAAACTCAGTTCCTTGAGTGGTTTAAAGTTGGGCACATGTACACTAAGTGCTCATCTTTAATGTTTTTGTGTATCACCCTTGAGGCTCTTGTTTGTAAGAGGCATAGGCATGTCATTAGCCATATGCTCTCATTTCCCAAGCCCAAGGCATGTTATTCCGCTGCATATTCAACATTTTCATCTTCTAAGATGAGTTTTAAGGTTGAGCATAGCACCACTACACCTCATAGCCAGCACAGAATACGCCACACATGGAAGGTTTAGAGTGGCAAGGAGGCTATACGCTTGTCTCCTTTGGACTGCCATCGGCTATTGGGCACCCACCATAGTGCCCGACGCTATCCACACTGAAAAAAAAAACCTGGTCACGACCTCATGATTGGTGTGGAGCGCATATAGCTCTTCTGCAGCATTTGCAGAGAACAAATGTATGATCCAGATGTTGACCACACATAGATCTACGCCTTGATTAAGGTTACACTGCTACTGTGTGAGATTAGCTTGGCTATAGTCATGTATCAAAAGAAACAAAGCCTGGTGAAGGTAGCGAGACAATGCTGTAAGAAAACACTCAAAGTTGCCATGAAAGCCAATTTATAGCTTTGCTCAGAGAAACTGAGGCGAACTAATATACTAAGAAGAAGCACAGGTTATGCTGGAGAAGAAGAAGGCGAATGAAGGAAACAACGCAGACGAAGAAGCTGCAAGGAAGAAGAAGACTCTGCAATCTGAGCAGGGTAGTCTGAGCAGGGTCGGCGCATTATTCAACGCGCGTGCAGAGAATTTCAGAGTTTAAAAAATATATATATATATAACCCTTATTGGCAATAAGGGTTATTCCCTTTAATGCGTGCTGCGGATTTTTTTTTTAAAATTTAACCCCTAGATTTTGATTCACACACACCTTATATGTTCCCACTAGGTGGTGTTAACATGGTTTTAAAAAATTTTTATGGAGATCACTCATCTGCATAAGGGTCCGCTGCCCGGCTTTGGCCAAACAGGCTTTGTAATCATTTAATTTCTCACCCAAACATGATGATGGATAAATTGTCCACGAGCATGCGTACTCAAAACAAAAAAAAAAATTTATAATCATCCATGGTATGAGGGTAACCATACCCGAGCTCACCGAGAAGCTCAAAATGGTTGTTGTGATGTGTGCAAGAGCGATGCACGTGTGAGGTGCATGCGCATGGGTTGGTTCCCACTCGAACTTCCATGTTCAAATCGGACTCAGTGGTTCCGCTCTGTGAGCGAGTTGGCTCAAAATGGACTAGGTGTCTAAGATGGTAGACACGCGCACACATGATTGGTTGATGGATGCTCCAATGTATCATTGAGGGGGAGTGTTGAGAGGTAGTGTTTGCGGTTGTGCAATGCTACATTGATATGGGTGATGAATGATGGGTGAGTTGTAGAACACCTCGATTAAGAGGGGGTGTTGAGAGATGTAATCGTGGTGTTGTGTGTATGTGGGAAAGCACCCTAGAGGTGCAAGATATTGTGGTGAGATAGGAATGCCACATGTAATATTGCATGGTGTGTGAGAGTTGACCAAAAGAGTGGAAAAGGAGTTGCCACATGGATGATGACATGTAAAGTGGGATAAGGCTAGAGAGCCTATATCATTGTATGGTTCATTGTGATATGCAATACAAGGGAATAGTGTTGAGTGTGCAATCTCTCTCTCTCTCTAGTTATGGAGTTCTTAGTGTGGTTTAATCCACCTTAATCTTATGCTTAATCTATGTCCTTCACCATGATCAATCCCATTTCTAGAATTTTAACACTTTTCTGTGTTGAGATCATAGACTTTTGGATACTCCTCTGTATCCAACATTTCTAACCTTGCCTCTGCCTCACCAACTTTATTTTATCTTTATTGACCTTGTTCTAGACATCCCTTATGATTTTTCATGTGCATGTAAATGGAGGTCTCTTAACTTGAAAATGAAGAGAGCTCAAGTAAGATTGTAAAAACCAGAAAAACAAAATACATAAGAGAATACATAAGCAATACATACATACATGGTTGCATTTTAGAAATCATGGTTACAAAAAGGAAAATGATCATATAGTCGGAACATAGAGTCGTTTGCATAAGGGGTTAGGGTTATACATAGAGTCTTATGCATAAAACTATGCAGTAGAGTTCTGTGCATAAAAGAATCTTATGCATAAGACTATGCAATAGAGTCATTTCCATGAGACTATGTAAAAGACTCTTATACGTAAGACTATGCAAAGAGTCTTATGCGTAAGACTATGCATAGTCTTACGCATAAGACTATGTAAAAGACTCTTATACGTAAGACTATGCATAAGGCTATATGTAGACTATGTGCATAATACTTTTTACTATACATAATACTATGCAAAAGAATCTTATGGATAAGCCTATGGATAGTCTTATGCATGGATTCTTATGCATAAGACTATGCATAGCCTCTATGCAAAATACTCTATACATAGTGTTATGCATAATACTATGCAAAAGACTCTTATTCATATGACTATGCATAGAGTCTTATGCATATGATTATGCACAGAATCTTATGAAATAAAGTTATCCCTAGCACCCTAGGACGCAATAGCAAATAACATGGTGGTGGAGGCCTCTTACCAAAAATGAAGATAGCTCAAGGAAGATCATAAAAACCTAGGAAAATAAGTACATAAGAGGATACATCAATAAATACATAAGCAATACTTGGCTACTTAAATGCATGTAGTGTGGTGCCAAACCTAAGATGAAAAACCTACAAAAAAAAATTAAAAATAAAACTCTAAATAGAAAAACAACCCCGAAAAACCTAACCCAACACATAGGAAACCCTTACATGTTTATAGAGGATGAGGGTTTAGGGTTGAGAGAGCCTACATGAGAGAAGAGGGAAAAGAAAGGAACCTGCAAAAAAAAACAACTTATTTTTTAAAAAAACTTGCAAAACTATTTAAAAAAACTTACCCTGACACATAGGAAACACTTACATGCTTGCAAGGAGGAAGATGAGGGAAAGAATGATGAAAGGGCATTCATAGGAGAAGTGTTTTTTAAAAGTTGAATATTAAAAATATGAAAAAGAGGAGACTAGTTCTCGGGTTTATGTTTCTTCATCATTGATATGAGCATTGACATGAATTTTATCGAGAGTCAGTAAAAGTGTTAGTACACTCCGATGCACATACCAACACTTTTATCACTGCATACATCCACACACTTGCTATAATATTGATGAAAACACTCACTTATTTATTGCAATAATACTAAGACCTATAAGATCACATGTTTGAAAGAAACTTTCTCCTTAGAAATGTCAGTAGAAAATGTTGGTACTGGGTAGATCTCTTACATAATGTTAGCATAGGATCTTAGGAGATTTTATGATCACATACGTAGGAGCTCTCAAAGGGCTCCTATGCATTTAGCTATAAAAGCTTTGAGCACTGCACATAAGATATTATAAGCTCATAGGAGCTCTTAGAGCTAATCATAAAGATAAAATAACATGAGAAACAAACAAAAGAGTGCCATAACATCATATAAAATAATCCATTTGCATCAAAATAAAGCTACACTGTGTGACATAAAGATAAAATAACATGAGATACAAACAAAAGAGTACCATGACACATAGTAAATAATACATCTACAACATCAACCATATGGTATAACCATAGGGATCTTTGAACCAAAAAGATGCACCATTTAAAAAGAAATGCCACATAAATTATTGCTTACTAGCACACACAAACTATTTGTGGCTCTCTCATAGAAATCGGGAGACCTGTAGAAGGTCTCATGGTTTCCTCTTGTACACTTCCATAGGGTGCTAATTGAATACTAAAGTTACAAAAGAATAAAGAGATATCTTGGGATATGTATGTGACTGAGATGATACAAAGAAAAGTATTATGATGAAAATTTTAAAAACAATAGCTTCTTAACAGTAGTCATTTCATATGTAGTATGAGCTCACTTTTGCACACTACACACCTTTCAAACAGTAAGGTGGAAAGCTAGATTATCAAAAAATCATATAGGTAATCATTTTAGCAATCCGATGACATGTAAATTAATGATGAGGCATCCCTACCTACCTACATATGCTTGCCAAAAATTGACGATGAGGCATCTCCAAAGCCTACTTACATGTTTGCTAGATATTAAAATGATAAGGGATCCCTACCCTACTTATCTTGATTTCATATCATGTTAGATCACCGTAGTGCCACTACGTGTGCTACCACAGGAGGGGACGGCCTTTGGCTCACCATCCAGCCACCACAACAGCACAAAGCAACTATAGACGTGCTTGATAGATGCGTAAAATAGCGGGCACATCTATAGACGTGCTTGATAGATGCGTAAAATAGCGGGCACGTCTATAGGCATTGCTTGAATAGAGAAATTACGGGCGTGTTGAACAACACGTCTAATAGCGTGTCTATTTGCGCATGTATTGATGCGTCTATTCGTGCGTCTACACTGAGAATTAGATGCGTATTTAGACGCAAAACAGAGAATACAAAAAGTGAGATTTTGGTGTAGGCTGGTAAATGTACATCACTGCTTTCCAAAAATTGCCCATGATTACCAAAGCACATAATTTTAACAAAAACATCAATGCTTTTTTGCAAACATACATATACAAAAAATAAGTGAGGTGAGGAGAATGACACAATATGTAAAATAGTTTTGCCAATATCAATGATGGGCTACGGTTCAATCTCATCCTCAATGAGATCAACCCTTGCCAAACTATCTACTTCAAAATCCAAACAAGTGTTTAGATCTACAAATACATTCAACCCACTACTACTTGTGCTACTCATGTGCTCATCGAAATCAGCATCACCAATGGTAGGCTTGTCCTCACGGGTAATGGCCTCAATATCTGTATCTCCTATCTCATGATCATCCTCCTCTCTCGTATCATGGTCATCATCACCTCCATGGCCATGATCATCCTCCATACGCTCCATATTCGTAAATGTACTATACATCACTTTGGAACGTGGCATAATAGGTATGACATGCCACCATCTATTATTATCCACCATTGGTTGATAGACAACCTAATTCAAACACAAATACAATCATGTTATTTTCCTTACATCGAAGGTATCAAATATTTAAAAGTGAGTATTTTTACGTGTGTACAGTACCTGTTCACATTGTTGCGGTAGTACTAGTGTGTCCTTCTTACTTTGCCAAAACTTTGTGGAGTCAATAGTTATAAAGCCACTTGCATGGCGTTTGATTGTTGCATTAGGGCCTCTTTCCACCATGTCCTTAAACCACTTTACATCCAAAACATACACAAAGAAGCGTCGAAAGTCAAGCTTAATAATATCTTGGATTATGCCACAATAATCATCCATGGCTCCATTGGCTCCCTCAAAGCTAGCAATGACGCCGCAATCTTGTGTGTTTCTCTTATCATCAATCCATTGTGTTCAAAAATGCTTGCCCTGACACCATATAGCATTGAACATAGTGCACTGCACCAAGACAAAATCAATTAAATAAGCAATCTAAATTATTGAAAGCTCCTAACTTATGCATAACATTCTATATACCGACCTTGCTCATGCATCCCCTAGCATACTCCCATTCTTCCATTGTGATATGCATCCCCTTGTCTTTCTCTGCTTTCTCCATTTTTTCAAGTAGCCAATCCACATGAATATCCTTTGGAAGTGCTCTTAGATACTAAGGGTATGGCACACGAGATCCGTGGTGTGTAGAAAGAGGGCCCTTTCTTCTTGTCTTCTTGCGTTTGCATCCTCGTATCTTGTCACCCATCTTTTCATCACATCACTATTAAGCACGCAATTGAGGTTGATATTATTAAGCAACTCCGTGTCTATTACTTTGTTGCATCCTTTCCCTTGAGGCACAATAGAGGTCATCCTTAGGTCTTCATCATCTCTCCATAGTCGTGGGAGAGAGCTATCCACATCAACAAGAAACTCAAAAATATATACAAGGGACTCTTGTGTCGGGCGCATGTCTTTTTCGAGTTTTTAGAATAGTCCGTTTGTCTGTCAGAGCGCGTCTATCGTGTCTATAGACGCATCTAAGAGCGCTTCTAAAAGTGCATCTAAGAGCACATCTATAGACGTGTCTACTCTATGTTGGAAACAAATAGCCGCGTCTATAGATGCGATGTTATACGCGAAGATAGACGCTGTTTTTCTCCTCTCTTTTCCTCTCTTTTTCTGTCTTTTTTTCTCCTCTCTTTTCCTCTCCTTTCTCCTCTTTTTTATCCCCACTATTTCTCCTCTCTTTTCCTCTCCTTTGTCCTCTCTTTTCCTCTCCTTTCTCCTCTCTTTTATCCCCACTTTTTCTCCTCTCTTTTCCTCTCCTTTCATGGAAATAAGTGATTGCATGAATGAAGAAAGGGATTGCATGAATGATGGAAAGGGATTGCATGATTGAAGAAGGGGATTGCATGAATGATGGAAAGGGAAAGCATGATTGAAAAAATGGATTGCACTCTATATTTTCCTCTCTTTTTCCTTCTCTCTTTTATCCTCTATTTTAGTCTCTCTTTTTCTCTCTTATCTCCTCTCTTTTTCTCTCTCTTTTTCTCCTCTCTTTTCCTCTATTCTCCTCTCTTTTTCTCTCTTTTATCCCCTCTTTTTCTCCTCTCTTTTCCTCTCCTTTCTCCTCTCTTTTATCCCCGCTATGCATGCCTTTTCTACTCTCTTTTTCTCTCTTTTTCTCTTCTTTTTCTCTTCTCAGTTCATCAGTAATCTTCTTTTTTTCTTTTTTCCAGTTCATCATGTGGCCAGGAAGCTCTTCAGGCTCACCTGATCTTCGGGAGACCATCTTTCGGGAGTTATATAACCTTTTGGGGCACCCTCCCAGTCCTGGGGAGTTATACGGCTACATGACGGGTACTCTAAACACCCCCCAGGAGTCGGCACTACAGACTCCAAACCACCCCAACCCCACACCAGCTGAGATTACCCCAGCGGAGTCAACACAGCCCAGCGGGCTACATAGTCGAGCCCCTTTCCCCATGCCGTCAGGAGGCCCTTTTACCTCGTAGAGCTATCGACGTACTTCCATGCAGTCGAGACTTGGTTCTCCAGCTATGAGTGGCCAGCGTACTAGCTCGACATGACACAGTAGCAGGCGTAGTAGCAGGGAGAGCGGTGGGGGATGCATGGCACAGTGCTTTGGGAGGGGTGGTGGTGGGGACGAGAATGATTCAGATGATTTAGACGTGCCTCCGGGTGATGGTACGATCTACTATGACATCACTTAGACAGGAGGTATCTTGATGGATGCACGGGGGAAGGACATCATGGCCTTCATGCACTCTGTAATTGCTAACAATTATAGAGATTGCTTTATTCACTACAAAGATCAACCAAAGAGGTTGGCTGATGAGACCCTCACTGCTGTTCACTCTAAGTATCCTAACCTCCCCAATGTTCAGTTCACAGATAAATGGGCCAAGTCAAAGCTTGTTTCGATACTTAGCAATAAAAGATCTTCGCTTAAGAGGCATGCACTAGCGGAGCTTGCCAAGCTCCAGGGAGGTCAACCACCAAGGGGCCCGCCCCACACCACTCACAAGCGTGAGTGGAAGAAAGCAATGAAGTCAGCGAAGGAGGAACCCAGTCTAAAGCACGTGGAGGCACGAAGGATCTAAATGGAGCAATATGGAAGCGTACATTTTGGAGCAGGGGGTGTTGAATCATGGGAGGCCCAGTTTGTAAGTATCGATCTCAAATTATATTGTTTATGTAGTTTATTATTATTTTAGAAGGTTTTTTCTTTGTACTAATCCCTCCGCAAATTGTGTCATCTTGCAGCTTGATATCGTGGGGGCAAGTACCCTACTCCTGTCGAGATAGCCTACCACTGCCACCATCGCAGAGGAGATACATGGAGGCACTTCTATAATGACGGGTTGATTACTGAGGAGCAGTATATCCGGGCTACTGGAGAGTCCCCGAGGTATTTGAAAGTAATTAAATAATGTCAATATTATAAATAAAGATTTGATTTTTCATACATTGATATATGTTGTCCCTTGTTTACAGGACCCTGCACAAGAAGATGAGGAAGAAGACGAGGAAGAAGGTGGCAGAGAAGGGAGCGAGGACGTGGAGAACTTAGATTAGTTGTAGAAGTAGTGCTAGCTACTCTTTTTTGTACTTAGCCCCACTGGCTTGGCTTCGTGCCTCTTGTATATACACTCCTCTTTTTTTTGGTACTTGAAGCCATAGGACGTGGCTTAGCTTCGTGTTATATGTACATACAAGCACTTTTTTTTGGTACTTGAAGCCACAAGACGTGGCTTCAAGTACGTGGCTTAGCTTTGTGTTATATGTACATACAAGCACTTTTTGAGCTATCAATTAATGCCTTGTAACTAAACGTTTTGGAGTTGTAATGTTTTATTTGGAATTGTAATAATGTCGACTATAGACGTTGTCGTGCTGTGGCACGTCTATGCAATGAAAGCATGTTCGAGGAACAACTTATGTGGAATCTGGGCCCTGAGCAGCAAGGATAGATATGGAAAGTACCCACTCAGATACAATGGCATCGTGGGTTGCATTTGAAGGTGCGTGGAATGCATGAGAAGACTGTGAAGCAAAGACTATGAAGAAGCATGGAAGGCAACAGAGATGTGCATAAGGTGATGAATGAGGGAAGGTTATGGATGATTATTGTTTGAACCCTTACTACCTTTGATCCTTGGACGAGGTGTGAGTGGAGAGGTACTCGCTATGGGAAACTCTGTGAAGCAGATACAAGTGGGACAATAAGTTTTAGGGGCTCTACATCCAATAGCAGTGTGGGGCACTTATTCTGATTATGCTATCCTTGCAGAAGATCAACTGGTGGTTAAGCCTCCATCTTTAACTCATATGGAATCTGCTACAATTCCCTTCGTTGCTCTCACAGCATGGCAAGCTTTAAAGGACACGGCTCAAATAAAAGAAGGATTTTTTTTTTGTATGAAAAGGTGGATTATAGCATGCTACGTGGAACCTAATATGGCTGCCAGCGTGATGTTCTTGCAAAGCTGGTGGATACGTTGAAGGTGTGGCCGTTTCGGAGCAGGGGGCGGAGAACAAAAAAAGGAGTTCGTGGCTCTGAAGGAGGAGACATCGAAGGGAAGAAGCCGCCTAGGAAATGTAAGAAGGTGGCCTTTGTGTAAGGAGCAGCCAGACGAGTGTGTCGTGAGAAGAAACGCCATCGGGAAGTAAAAAGGGGTGCGCCAAATAAAAGGTGGAGACGGCCGTGTGTTCGCCATGTGAAGAGAGCTGGGGGGCTCTTAGGTGGACGTAGCCGCATGCTATATGCAGGGGAGAGCAAAGGAGCTCTGGGAAGTGTGCAGCGCCGAATCCAAGAGGGAGAGGCGGTTTTGCTTTCAGGGGGGTTTTCAGACGGGCGTAGCCACAACCATACGGGGTGGAGGACTCACTGGTGTAGCTGGTGGGCCGACGTGAAGATAAAGCTAGCGTGTGGGATTTGCCAGAGAAGCTACCTGGCGAGGGGTTGGTAATTCAGCTGAGAGGCCTCGAAGGCATACACAAAAGGGAGAGCTGCAAGGCAAGTGTGGAGGGTGCCAGAAGCAGAGATAAGGGTGGTGAAAAGCTGGCGGGCTGGTAATGCTGGGGGGAATTAAGGGAGACAGAGGAGAGGCGTAAACTGCAGAGGAAGAGAGAAAAGGGTGTGTGGAGGGTGCGCCGAATACAGAGGGCCGCCTTGAAGTGATGATAAAGGACCAGTGGGTGTAGCTGGAGACAAGAGAGCGTGGACTGCGTAGGGGAGCCTGAGGGCTGGAAAGCAAAGAACTGAGGTGGAGTTAAGCTACAAATTGAAGTAAATGAGCTGGTCCAGGATGCCTGTCCTAGCTACTGTACCAAGATAACAGGTTTGAGATACTTGCCACGAGTAAGGAAACAACTGCTGCTTTCATAAATCAATTATGTCCAAGAGCAAGACAAGCTCGTATTATGAAGATATCGCAAGTGCGAGCCTTGTTTAAGTTGCTTTTTGTGAATAAAGAAAGAATCTGGCCTAGCTGTAACAGGTCTGAGGGTGTGGTCCAATGATGCCGAGTTAAATGAGCAGGTTCAGGTATTGCCAGAAGTGTCAAGCTCTACTACATTGAAGTACAGGTGTGCAGGCAGCCAAACACACCGTATACAAGTCAAGCAGTGATGCACAATGCAGCCCTTGAATCCCACAAGATTGATATGCAAATGGGTGTGAAGCTGATGCATGGTTGATCCAAATATCTATGTCTTTCAGTGATCATGAGGTCACAATGTTATGGTTTTTCTTGGGTTTTGGAACCATAAGAAGGTTAGTTTGCTCATGTATATGAGATGTCTATGTTGGCTTTGATTTTATAGTTTTGTTGGATGTTGAGCCTCTGATGCTCCATGATAGCGATGTGTATCTTTCATGTGAATACCATGAGGTGATTTTCTGGTGTGCAAAGCCATATGAGATGAGACAAGTCATGTTAATGTCAGTTTTTATATGTATCATGTGTCCAATATTGGCTTTGAGGATGCACATGTATAGTTGGGTACTCGATCTTTGATGGTTCCAGCTTCTGCTAGTGATGCTCCTTGAAGAGCTATCTGTTTGGTTTCCTTACGGGATTTGAAAGCTACTCTCACAGCCAGAAGTCTCGCACTTCCCCAGCGACACCGCCCACGTCACGACAGCTTTGGTAAACCCGACGTGAAACCGCTGGGGTGAGAGTACGTAGAGATGGCTAGCAAAATGGAGCATTTATATGCAGAGATGAAAGAGCTTGAAGAGCGGTTCAGGAAGATTGAAGAAGAAAAGCGAATTCAGGAAGTGGTGGAAATTGCAGTGCAATTGGTATATAACAGGGTCAATATATTTGATGGTTTCGATCCAGAAAGCTATCTAAGTGTTACGAGACAGAGATGAAGAATCAAAGGGTTCCAGAAAACATGATGATTGCATCTTTTGCATACCTTATAAGTCCTGATTTAAAAGATGAAGTGCTGGAACTAGCAGAGTATCACTCCAAACGATGGAGTGATTTTGCAGATGCACTTATTTATGCGAGTTCCATGAACCTAAAGCAGGAGCAACTTACTTGGGAAAAGAAAAAGCAAAAGGGTGATGAAATGAGGCATAATGTGAGCTGTGATAGTGTTCCAGCAACGATCCGAGCCAATTTAGAAGCGGTTGTCGATGCATGTCTTATGGAGGATAATCAATTGCTATTCAAGGCTGATACAGAGATTGTGGAGGCTGTTTATGCTAAATTAGGACTGCAAAAAGCCATTAGTGAGCAACAATGCCTTCACAGTAACAAAAGCGATGCTTTGCTACAGCCTCATAAAGATGCAATGGGTGAACTGTGCAAGTATAATCTATCTTCCTTGTTTGAGGGTGCAGACATACAGGGTCCTATAATCATACCACATGATGTGTGTATGCCTATGCTTGAGGAGACTTGATTCAGAGAGCTTCAGGACAAGTGCTCAAGACCCAGTACACGAGGAAGAGGACATTGCTAATAGTTTTTTCTTGGGCTGTGAAGCATGTAAGCTGTGTAAACTTGAGGATTCTCATGACGAAAGTGCTCCTTCGAAGGGTATTCCTCAGGTGTCGTATCATATGTGTGAAGAACAGCAGGAACCAATGCTTCTTGCTGAAAGCATGATTGCAGAGTTTGAAGATCTAAGACAAGAAGAAGATGCTATCATTACTGCATTCTTATCTGGTTATGATGCTTATAAGCAGGATGATGTACATGAATATGCATGCGAGGAAAATAAAATATTACAAGATGGGCCACAAGTATGTGTGATTGATTTAGAGGGGGTGAGTGATATGGGTGATTCCAACAGTGATGTTGCTTCTGAAGCTGGTTGCCAAGGTTCTTTGGATTTGGGTTATCCTGGAATGCTAACTGGGTGTTCCAACAATAAACAGGGTGATGCTATGTCATCAGTGTCAGGGTTACCTTGCAACCACATTTGTGAGCAACAATCTCGAGCTTGGAAGCCTGTTTATGATGATGATTTGGAGAAGGAAATTGAATCTGTCTTTTTGGATCATACAGGGTTCAATGACATACAGATTCAAGGGTACTTGGGTGAGGGACCCATAATTCTAAGCCCATCTGTAGACAGGTATCAAGAAATACTGGGAGATAACATGCAGGATATGCAAAGTGTGGTCACAGAGCCTCAAGAGGCTACATATGAGCAACCAAATGGATATAGTTATGGGGGTATGAATGTTCATGATAATCAACATGTGGGATTGCAAGATGATAATGGCTTCAATGCGATTGGTCCTGGATTGGATGCTATCTTAGATGATGCATTGGATGATTTCATGGTATATAATAGATCCCCATCAGCTTTGGGCTCTTCTATGCTTGATGCTAGTCAACTGTCGGTTGCAAGTGAGGATGTACAGGTGTTATGTAAGCCAAATGATTATGATGAGATTGATCCAGAGCTGGAGGCTATTCTCGATGATGCCTTGTTGGACTTTGTATGTGTTGATGGTGTGGATGCTTTGCATACTTTGCAACGGCCTAAAGACGAGGTATATAATAGCATAGAGGAAGCCAATGAAGACCATGCTTTTCCGTCTTTGGATGAGAAGAATGAATGTTTGTCAGTGGGTGAGCTGGATCCAGGCAAGGTAGATTTGGATGGGATGTTACCAAGTGTGTGTTCCATGCTGTTAATGCAGTTGTTACTTGGTGTGGCCATACAATATGTGGTGCAAAGGCTTCAAACATGGCCTGAGGAAAATTTTGAAGGAAATTATTTTGAAGAGCATCCCACTTTGAATGATGAGGGTAATTATGCATATGCAGGGAATCTAAGTGAGGATAGGGCTTCATATGAGCAAAGGATATCGCACATATGCCAAAAGCGATTGGTATTTGATCCAGGTGGGAAAGCAGAACCATTCAGATGTGATTGCTAAGATATAAATATCTTGCAGGCTAAGGGGGTAGGTTAAGATGTCATGCTATGTTTCAACAAAGGATAACCCTTGTGAGTGGCACTATGTATATTCTTCTACTGTTTCATGTTTACTAGGGTGAAACCAACTGGGTCAGGTTTGACAGGGTTTAAGATGCCTAGTTGGATGCTTGTACATATACCAATGTTAGTGTGCAAATAATGCATGGACACTGAATTCCAAGACCTGTGTGGCGCATACCGGAGGATGTGCAGGTTTAGAGGGGGTGGATGTCGTGCTGTGGCACGTCTATGCAGTGAAAGCATGTTCGAGGAACAACTTATGTGGAATCTGGGCCCTGAGCAGCAAGGATAGATATGGAAGGTACCCACTCAGATACAATGGCATCGTGGGTTGCATTTGAAGGTGCGTGGAATGCATGAGAAGACTGTGAAGCAAAGACTATGAAGAAGCATGGAAGGCAACAGAGATGTGCATAAGGTGATGAATGAGGGAAGGTTATGGATGATTATTGTTTGAACCCTTACTACCTTTGATCCTTGGACGAGGTGTGAGTGGAGAGGTACTCGCTATGGGAAACTCTGTGAAGCAGATACAAGTGGGACAATAAGTTTTAGGGGCTCTACATCCAATAGCAGTGTGGGGCACTTATTCTGATTATGCTATCCTTGCAGAAGATCAACTGGTGGTTAAGCCTCCATCTTTAACTCATATGGAATCTGCTACAATTCCCTTCGTTGCTCTCACAGCATGGCAAGCTTTAAAGGACACGGCTCAAATAAAAGAAGGATTTTTTTTTTTGTATGAAAAGGTGGATTATAGCATGCTACGTGGAACCTAATATGGCTGCCAGCGTGATGTTCTTGCAAAGCTGGCGGATACGTTGAAGGTGTGGCCGTTTCGGAGCAGGGGGCGGAGAACAAAAAAAGGAGTTCGTGGCTCTAAAGGAGGAGACATCGAAGGGAAGAAGCCGCCTAGGAAATGTAAGAAGGTGGCCTTTGTGTAAGGAGCAGCCAGACGAGTGTGTGGTGAGAAGAAACGCCATCGGGAAGTAAAAAGGGGTGCGCCAAATAAAAGGTGGAGACGGCCGTGTGTTCGCCATGTGAAGAGAGCTGGGGGGGCTCTTAGGTGGACGTAGTCGCATGCTATATGCAGGGGAGAGAAAAGGAGCTCTGGGAAGTGTGCAGCGCCGAATCCAAGAGGGAGAGGCGGTCTTGCTTTCAGGGGGGTTTTCAAACGGGCGTAGCCACAACCATACGGGGTGGAGGACTCACTGGTGTAGCTGGTGGGCCGATGTGAAGATAAAGCTAGCGTGTGGGATTTGCCAGAGAAGCTGCCTGGCGAGGGGCTGGTAATTCAGCTGAGAGGCCTCGAAGGCATACACAAAAGGGAGAGCTCCAAGGCAAGTGTGGAGGGTGCCAGAAGCAGAGATAAGGGTGGTGAAAAGCTGGTGGGCTGGTAATGCTGGGGGGAATTAAGGGAGACAGAGGAGAGGCGTAAACTGCAGAGGAAGAGAGAAAAGGGTGTGTGGGGGGTGCGCCGAATACAGAGGGCCGCCTTGAAGTGATGATAAAGGACCAGTGGGTGTAGCTGGAGACAAGAGAGCGTGGACTGCACAGGGGAGACTGAGGGCTGGAAAGCAAAGAACCGAGGTGGAGTTAAGCTACAAATTGAAGTAAATGAGCTGGTCCAGGATGCCTGTCCTAGCTGCTGTACCAAGATAACAGGTTTGAGATACTTGCCATGAGTAAGGAAACAACTGCTGCTTTCATAAATCAATTATGTCCAAGAACAAGACAAGCTCGTATTATGAAGATATCGCAAGTGCGAGCCTTGTTTAAGTTGCTTTTTGTGAATAAAGAAAGAATCTGGCCTAGCTGTAACAGGTCTAAGGGTGTGGTCCAATGATGCCGAGTTAAATGAGCAGGTTCAGGTATTGCCAGAAGTGTCAAGCTCTACTACATTGAAGTACAGGTGCAGGCAGCCAAACACACCGTATACAAGTCAAGCAGTGATGCACAATGCAGCCCTTGAATCCCACAAGATTGATATGCAAATGGGTGTGAAGCTGATGCATGGCTGATCCAAAGATCTATGTCTTTCAGTGATCATGAGGTCACAATGTTATGGTTTTTCTTGGGTTTTGGAACCATAAGAAGGTTAGTTTGCTCATGTATATGAGATGTCTATGTTGGCTTTGATTTTATAGTTTTGTTGGATGTTGAGCCTCTGATGCTCCATGATAGCGATGTGTATCTTTCATGTGAATACCATGAGGTGATTTTCTGGTGTGCAAAGCCATATGAGATGAGACAAGTCATGTTAATGTCAGTTTTTATATGTATCATGTGTCCAATATTGGCTTTGAGGATGCACATGTATAGTTGGGTACTCGATCTTTGATGGTTCCAGCTTCTGCTAGTGATGCTCCTTGAAGAGCTATCTGTTTGGTTTCCTTACGGGATTTGAAAGCTACTCTCACAGCCAGAAGTCTCGCACTTCCCCAGCGACACCGCCCACGTCACGACAACGTGCTTGCAAGAGTGCTAATTAAAATGCGGTTGGTTGTAAGAATTGAATTACACAATGTGGAAATGGGATTCCTGTAACTACATAGCATACACAACATACACAGCATTCTGTTCAAGCACACAAAATTTAAAAAATATTATGTAGCGCGTCTATAAACGCGTCTATATACGCGTCTATTATGTAGCGCGTCTATATATGCGTCTATTATGTAGCGCGTCTATATACGCGTCTATTATGTAGCGCGTCTATATACGCGTTTGTCTATTCAAGAAGCGTCTATTTGCGCGTCTATAATTGCGTCTATAAAAGCATCTATAATTGCGTCTATTTGTTTTTTAAAATTTCTCCCCGAGCATCTATTTGCACGTCTATATGCGCGTCTATAGGCGCGTCTATTTGCTATCTTTTAAACGCGCCTTTAGACGCGGGTCTGTAGATGCACTAATAGATGTGCAAATAGACGCGCCCATAAGTTTTTTTTTTAGTTGAGTAAACGCGTATGTGTGCGCGTCTGTTAGGTGCTTTGTCTTGTTGTACACAGAGGAAGAATGAGGATGGCCCCTCATCCTCGAGGCTATGTAGTGTGTGGCCTGCCATCCACACTAGCCTGGCCGCCCATGACTCCGCATGGGCATCCTCTCCCATTGAATCCCGGATGGCCACATTCTCGGCCATCCGATGGTCTGCCGTCAGTCACACAGGCATTACAGCCTATGTGACATTACTCCCCCCTTAAGAAGAGTTTTCGTCCTCGAAAACAAACTGGGGAAACCTCTTGGAAATTGCACGACGGCGTTCCCAAGTAGCTGCCTCCTCATCCATGTCTGTCCATTTAACAAGTACCTCCTGGTACACTTTATATCGGGTTTGTCTATCATGATACCCTAGAATATTTTTAGGTTCATGTGGTATCTTTGGTGGCTCTATCAAGTCCACCAAAATCTCTGGAGAAACTGCGTTCTCTAACCCGTGAACTAATTTCTTCAGTTTACTAACATGGAAGATAGGATGGACTTGAGAACTCTCCAGTAACTCAAGTTTATATGCTACGTCCCCAATCTTCTTAAGGATTTTAAAAGGACCACAATATCTCGGAGAAAGTTTATCACACTTTTCCATTTTCATGGTTTCTGACCTCGCAGGAACCTTGAGGAACACAAAGTCACCTTCTACAAAGGTCACCTTTTTACGTCCTTTATCCGCATAAGTGAAGAGCAGTGCTCTCTACCGTGCAATATAGAGTTCTAAAGTCCTCTTTCTTTAGCTAACATCTTATTGGAGATCTATGACATATGTCTGATAACAGATTTTTCTTTATCAGCAGATCGTCCGCCCGTAAACAATCATTTATACAACGAGAATTTTTTTTTTCGGAAAACATTTTTTTATTTATATAAAAGTTGCATTATATACATAGAGCAGCTCGGCTCCAGAATTCAAAATCTCCTCGGGAAACGCATATGACGACGGTATTGGGCCATAGCCATGCCCTGATACAAACGTCCACTTACTGACAAGGGAGCTATTATATTCCATTTAGGAATAAAACAACTAAGAAGTCTGTAGACTTGACATGCAAGCCTGAAATTTCGAGGCGTTGAATGATATAAAATGACGCCACGTACGATTTTCAGCTTTAACAAAATCATAGCCAATGAGAGGTTCTCCCACAGCATTGCACGACGGTCGCAAGAGGCATGGACATATTGCCCTGCAAACCACTTATGCTGAATTCTCTCCGCTGGGTTAGGAAAATATAAATCCTCGAAATGGCGTGCGAGTCTTCTTCGGCTTATTCGAGTTGAAGCGGAAGAGATGAGATGCTCGAAGGCAAACGCAATCATATCTTGAGACTGGGTGAGGTCGGGAATACCAGATAAATGGGAAACTTCCATCTATAAAAACAATTTTTTTAATTAAAATTTCTTCATTAAAGAAGCTTATGGAATGAAAATACATTATGAAAATGCTATTTCTGAATTCTTTTTACCAATTTCAGATAAGAATTTAATTATCTTTATTAGCTTTCAATTTCGCTCTGATACCAACTGTGAGATCCCTCCGCCCCCTCCGTGCGCCGGACTCTCGGTAGCCGAACAACGGAAGCAGCCCCCTCATGTGCGGGGTGGGGTTTCTCACTCGGGGTCTCGCTCTCGAATGTCCGGGCACGAGACTAAGCTGGTGGTCACTCCAAAAACCGAAACCGGGAAAAATTCCCATGCCCGGAAAGCGGAGGCGATTCCGCCATTATGAATTTTTTTTTAAACGAATTTTTCTAACGTGATCAATTCTAAGCTATCCTTCAACTGGATAAACCAGATAGAAGGAAACTATCACTGATATAATTTGATCATTTTAGTAAATTCAACGCTTTTTTCCTGATCCAGGTCAGGCACAGCCGTTGATCTACTTATTGAAAAATTTATCAGGAGATTATCTAACTACTCGAATCTTAGCGCAATCCTAAGATTTTGCAATTTGATTATTAAAACTCCACTGATTCCACCCTAACCCCATCCGGCCCATGGGTTAGCCACCACCCTACCACTGGAATCGGTGGAACCAATTAAGTACTCACCCACCCATAATTGAATTGCCTTTCTTAACTTTAGCTTTAGAAAACAGATACGCACGCACTCCTCTTTATTAAAACTTTAATAAAAACAATCCTTGATAAACAATTTACGATTTATACATGTCATACTTCAAAATTTTCATTGAGTCCTTGTTTCTCAACAAAACAGAATCACTCTAGACTCTCCGTTGAGACCAGCAAGTCAACAACGAGATCCAGTGATAGATTATAAAAAAAAACATAGGTCCATCATATAATATCTTCCTCGGCATACGCATGGATGTCCTCGGTACCGCGAGCCCGTGCATCGCCTAGTCAGAACCCTCCAGGATCCTCCTTAGGTGTCCTGGCACTTCACTCAGGGACCGCTTCGTCGGCCCTCGTCCATCGTACCGGAAGCGCACCATTTTAACCATACCGAGGCTGGTCAAGACCTCGGCAAGCCTTGCCGCGTGAGCTGTCCCTCGAACACTCCCCGCCAGCTGTTGCAACCAAACTTCCCTTAGATAAACATATATGCCAAATGCTCCCTCCAGCATTCTGGCGTAAGACAGTCTTTTAAGAAGGCAGGGTTTCTATGCAAGTTTACAGTTTTGATTTTTGTTTGAATACCATGAGTATATCATAAATCCCTAGATCCAATTTTCAATTCCAAACAGAATTCTTCAAATTCTGTTAACTTGATTCTTAGATCAAAGTCACAAGTCTTAACTTAGTTTTTGATTCGATGTGATTGAATACATTTTCCCTGAACTGGGCACATCGTCATTGATTGAAACTCACGAAGGAATTAGGTCTTGATCAATAATCTGAGTCCGAGTTTAGGTCTGAAAGGTTCTCTCTAAATTTATCTTCTCGAAAGGTACTATCTCAGTTTCTCTTTTTCTAAAATTTCCTACGATGAATATTTGTTTACAATTTCAAAACATGGATTTCTCGAGGAATATTCATTTACGTCGATCTCCGATTAAAATTTATCTTTTTTTTATACCTCTATACATTAAAATCAATTTTTATAAAAGTAACACTTTTATAATAAAAATATATCTTTATACATACTCTTATGCATAAAAATGATAAAAGTAACACTTTTGATATAAAAATTTAACCATTATGCATACTTCTATGCATGAAATAAAAATGATAAAAGTAACACTTTTGATATAAAAATTTATCCTTTATGCATACTTCTATGCTTGAAAATAAAAATGATAAAAATAACACTTTTGATATAAAAATTTATCCTTTATGCATACTTCTATGCATGAAAATAAAAATTGATAAAAATAACACTTTTGATATAAAAATTTATCCTTTATGCATATTTCTATGCATGAAAATAAAAAATGGTAAAAGTAACACTTTTGATATAAAAATTTAACCATTATGCATACTTCTATGCATGAAATAAAAATGGTAAAAATAACACTTTTGATATAAAAATTTATCCTTTATGCATACTTCTATGCATGAAAATAAAAATTGATAAAAATAACACTTTTGATATAAAAATTTATCCTTTATGCATACTTCTATGCATGAAAATAAAAATTGATAAAAATAACACTTTTGATATAAAAATTTAACCATTATGCATACTTCTATGCATGAAATAAAAATGGTAAAAATAACTCTTTTGATATAAAAATTTATCCTTTATGCATACTTCTATGCATGAAAATAAAAATTGATAAAAATAACACTTTTGATATAAAAATTTATCCTTTATGCATACTTCTATGCATGAAAATAAAAATTGATAAAAATAACACTTTTGATATAAAAATTTATCCTTTATGCATACTTCTATGCATGAAAATAAAAATGGTAAAAGTAACACTTTTGATATAAAAATTTAACCATTATGCATACTTCTATGCATGAAATAAAAATGGTAAAAATAACACTTTTGATATAAAAAATTATCCTTTATGCATACTTCTATGCATGAAAATAAAAATTGATAAAAATAACACTTTTGATATAAAAATTTATCCTTTATACATACTTCTATGCATGAAAATAAAAATTGATAAAAATAACACTTTTGATATAAAAATTTATCCTTTATGCATGATATTAAAATTCAATATCTCCATGATTATAATGAAATTCTTTCAATTAATCTAGGATGATAATTCCTAGAATATGGTAGGAAGTGCTCTTTTTATGCTTTGAATGAAATTATTTTATGCCAAATTTTTATAAAAATTTTGCCATAGCTCCGCTACTATGACTGATAAATCTCAATTTTTTCTAAGAGATAAAGCTTATCATTAAGAAAATAATTAAAATGATCTCTAATTGGATCATAAATCCATAATGGATTGAATCATCAATATACATAAACTAAAAGCATAGAAAAAAGCCATTAATTTGGCCTCAAGCATAGCTTAATCTTGGGTTAAGGAAAAGCTTTATGAAAAGCTTGATTTGGATTGAGAATGGGTCATGAGTATGACCATTTCTTACAAATTGCTTGATTCTTTGTTCACAGTAGAGGCCCCCAACCAATCAATTGGTTAAGTATGTTGATGGAGCCACTAATGGGGATTGAAGAAAGAGGGAAGCTCCAAAAACTAGTGAATTATTAAATGAATTCACAGTTCTTGGCTTAGGTGGAGTAGAGTAACGATGCATAAACACTATATATTTTTCAACAAGGGGGAGGCTTCTATTTATAGGAAAAATTGAGCTCCTAACCAAACAAACTGATTCTAGAATTTTCCAAATCAGTTTGGTCAATTTTTGACCATTTTTAGGTCAGTTAAGCTAACTTTTTGGAACTAGACTTGAATTAGGAGAGAGGAGAGATGAAATATTTCAATTTTTTAATGAGTTTAAAACTAATTCAAGCATGTGAAATATGCACCTCCTTTAAAGAACTCCCCTTCCTTACATATGTGTCATAATGGAATCATTTTAATATTGCTCATAATTTTTTTACTAATAAACCTTGTACATTTTCAACTCTTCATCTTATGTGAAATATGCACCTCCTTTAAAGAACTCCCCTTCCTTACATATGTGTCATAATGAAATCATTTTAATATTGCTCATAGTTTTTTTACTAATAAACCTTGTACATTTTCAACTCTTCATCTTATGTGAAATATGCACCTCCTTTAAAGAACTCCCCTTCCTTACATATGTGTCATAATGGAAACATTTTAATATTGCTCATAGTTTTTTACTAATAAACCTTGTACATTTTCAACTCTTCATCTTATGTGAGCATTTACTCATTTTTGGATACCCAAAATATCTCATATTTTTAATATTGCTCATAGTTTTTTACTAATAAACCTTGTACATTTTCAACTCTTCATCTTATGTGAGCATTTACTCATTTTTGGGTATCTTCTTTTACAAATTGGATTTATCTCCTCCCTACACATGGATTGATGCTATTGGTCCATATGAACCTTAATTGGACCATAATCCAAAAATTTCTGAAAATCTAGACCCTTAGACTAAGGTCCTTTATACCTATTTCCCTTTTAATTCCAATTGTACATTGGAAAATTCTTTTTGAATTTCTGTTTCAGGGAAACTTATTTTAATAGGATGAGTTATTTTTCTATCCAAAAATATTCATAATCTGAATATTCTCTCTCTAGAATAATTTTCTCTCTCTAGGCTAAAACACTTAGAAATAAGATCTTTTATATTTCTGAAGAGGGATTTGATTACATGGGAAGATGCTGGACATCTTGAGAGGCTGGGGAGGAATCTTACATTCTCTCCCACTTGAAAAACGCGAGATGTCCTCATCTCGCAAACTGGGGATAATCCCTGAACAGATCGGCTTCATTCTCCCAGGTGGCATCTTCAAAAGGATAGAACTTCCATTTTACTAATAATTCTCTGAGAATTCTGTTCCTGAGAATCTTTTCTCGAACATCGAGAATTTCTTCAGGTTGGAGTTCCATCTGTCCTTGGGTTGAAGAGGTTAGGATTTCATCATCAAGCATATGATTTGAGTTTGGCACATATTCCTTTAGAAGGCTTACATGAAATACATTATGAATTTTGAGATGAGGAGGCAGAAGAAGCTCGTAGGCTAAGTCACCTACTTTCTTTGTAATCAAATATGGCCCACAATATCTGGGTGATAATTTCTTGTACTTCCCAAGAGATAAGGAACTTCTTTTGGGCCGTACTCGAATGAAGACCATATCTGCTTCTTTGAATTCTCTATTTGTCCTCTTCTTATCCGCATATTGCTTCTGTCTATCCTGGGCAGCTTTAATATCTTTACGAATTGACTGCATCTGTTGCTCCATGTTGTCAAGCATCTGTCTGGACATCTCGACCTTAATCAATGGGTCAGACCAAGTTAATGGAGTTAAGCAATCTTGTCCATACAGAGCTTTAAAAGGGCTCATTCCGATACTTCGGTGATAAGAAGCATTGTAGGCGAACTCGACTAGATGCAGATAGCTTAGCCACTTCTTGGGTTCCCTGCCACAGCATGTCCGAAGTATATCTTCAATTACTTGGTTTACCCTTTCAGTTTGACCATCGGTCTCAAGGTGATAAGCTGTGCTGAGATCCAAGAAAGTTCCCACTGCTTCAAAAAATGCAGTCCAAAACCTTGAAGTAAATTTGGGATCTCGGTCACTTACTATTCTCCTCGATAGGCCATGCAATCTGAAGATTTCTTTGAGGAACACTCTGGCCACATCCACTGCAGTGTAGGTTTCTTTTACTGGAATCAGATGGGCAACTTTGGTTAGTCTGTCGACTACCACGAAGATGGAGTTGTAACCTGATTGCACTGAAGGTAATCGAGTAATGAAGTCCATACTGATACATTCCCACTTCATCTGGGGGATGTCCAATGGATGTAACTTCCCAGGCATTTTTACTCTCTCAGCTTTGACTTTTTGGCATGTCAGACATTGACGTACATGATTCAGCACATCCTTTTTCAAACCAGGCCAAAAGAAACTTTTCTTTACGGACATGTAGGTCTTGATGAAACCTGGATGTCGTGCAATAAGGCTATCATGGGCTTCATTCAGAATTTGGTCCTTGGTTCCTTCATCATTGGGAATGCATAACCTGCGGTTATAATACATAATGCCATCATCCAGGCTGTACCCTTGAACTCTGTTCAACTCCTGCGGAGTTTTGCTTTCCTGCATAAGTAGGGTAGCAATAGGGCCAAAGAATCTATCTTGCATGATCTTCTCACTTGCTTGAGTAATCAAAGGATTTGATATTACAGTAATTGCAAGCAAGGAGGTTTTTCTGCTGAGAGCATCTGCTACCACATTCTCTTTGCCTGGGCGGTACTTGATTTCAAAATCAAATTCCTGCAAGGTCTGCATCCACCTTCTTTGGCGCATGTTGAGGTCCTTCTGAGTAAAGATCCACTTTAAGCTCTGATGATCTGTCATCAAAGTAAACCTTTTACCCAGTAGGTAATGTCTCCACAACTTTAAGGCATAGACTACTGAAAGCAATTCCAAGTCGTGGACAGCATAATTCCTCTCATGCGTTCTGAGCTTTCGGGATTCATAGGCCACTGCATGACCTTCCTGCATGAGTGCACCTCCTAGGGCAAAACCACTTGCATCAGTTACTACCTCAAAGGGTAGAGAGAAATCTGGTAGTTTCAGAATGGGACTGGTTACCAAGGCGGTCTTCAGCTTATCAAAAGCACTTTGGCACTTGGCAGACCATTGAAATGGGATATTATTTTTGAGAAGGTTAGTCAGGGGGGAAGCTATGAGAGCATATTTTGGTATAAAAATTCTATACCAACCAGTCAATCCCAAGAATCCTCTGACTTCTTTCACTGTCTTTGGTTCGGGCCAATCTATGACAGCTTGGATTTTTGCAGAATCTGGAGAAATTCCATCTTTGGATACCAGGAAACCCAAGTATTCAACGTGGTCGGCAGAGAAAGTGCATTTGCTCTTTTTGGCAAAGAGTTGATGCTTCCTTAGAATCTCAAGAACTTTTCGGACATGAGTCTCATGGTCGGCTGCATTTCTTGAGTAAATCAGAATGTCATCAAAGAAAACTAGAACAAAGTCATCCAAGTATTCTCTGAGGATGTCTTGCATTAGGCGATTGAAAGTAGCTGGGGCATTAGTTAATCCGAACGGCATGACAGTAAATTCATAATGCCCATAGCGAGTATTGATGGCTGTTTTTGGTATATCTGGATCATTGATCCTGATCTGGTAATACCCGGATTTGAGATCTATTTTTGTGAAGATCTGGGCTCCATTTAGCCTGTCCAAAAGCTCATCAATCCTTGGGATAGGATACTTATTCTTAACTGTCAGCTGATTTAGACCTCTGTAGTCCACACAGAGTCTAAGTGTTCCATCTTTCTTTTTCTGAAAGAGAACTGGCGCACCCCAAGGTGAAACACTAGGTCTTACAAACCCTTGTTCTAATAGCTGCCTAAGCTGTTCCTTGAGTTTGATGGCTTCAGGAACTGGCATTTTGTAAGAGCGTAGGGCTACTGGTTGAGCTCCGGGGGTCAATTCAATCACATGATCTATTTCTCGAATTGGAGGCATTTCAGTTAGCTCTGCTGGGAATAGATCATCAAATTCTCTTAACCATTCTGGTTCTTTAGCTTTAAGCTTTGAGTCTACAGGGTTCATTTTGACAACATAAATTTGCTACTTCTTCCTAAGTCCTTTCAGTAACCTGGAAGCTTTTACTAACTGAAGGTCTGGGGATCCGGAAACTCCAGTTCCATGGACTTTGTTCCCGTGAAGGTCATGGAAGGAAATGGTTCTATTGTGACAGTGTATGTCAGCTTGATTTTTGTGGAGCCAATCCATTCCAAGGATTCCATCAAAAACTCCTAGAGGTAAGACTTTGAACTGACAGTCGGTTACATTACCATCTAGATTGAACTGGATAAGATCTGTCTCATGGTGAGTGAAAAGAGTCTTCCCACTGGCCAATTCAACTTGCATAGGTTTCCCTGATTTCTGTTCTAAGACTAGCTTACGCAAGCATCCATGGGAAATGAATGAATGAGAACTGCCTGAATCAATCAAAAGCTTAAAAGGCTTACCCTGATACTCTGCTGGAGTATGGATGACGGAGAGGCCCTTGATTTTCAATTGCAGCATAGATCTGCCCTTTTTCCTCTTCTACTACATCTGAAATTGTGACTGCTTTGGCTGCTGCAGTCTGAGGTAGAACTCTTTCTCTTTTGTTGTTCCAATTCTGGGAAGGAGTTCTGAGATTACTCTGGATAGAGGCAGATGGCTGGGCTGGAATTCTTCTGGGGTTTCCCTGGCTTGGGCGAGACGGACCCTGATTAGACTGGAGTGAAGGGGTTGGTCTTTGAATTCAGAGTTCTTGACTTCCCTGTCCCCTTGACATGGCAAGAGTCGGACAGTCTTTTAACTGGTGACCGAAACCCTTGCATCCAAAACATCGGTTTTCAGTTCTGAGCTCATCCTTTTGATTTTTTGAAAGTGGTGAGGTTCCTGAGAAAGTACTCTGGGGGAAGGGTCTTCCTTCACTTCTGAATCTTCCTGCATCCAGATTCTGATTCAGGCCTTGCTGTCTCTTTGGGGGTGGAAAGTTGGAAGTATTTCCCTGGGCTTGGAATCTCTTAAAGTTAGAGGGTGCAGGTTTTGGTGGGACCTTTACTACAAAAGCTTTGGCAAAATCTTTTGCCATTCTTACTGCTTCAGCCATGGACACTGGCTTGGCATTTTTGACCAGTGTGTCCAAGGGTTCGTTCATTCCTCGAATGAACCTGGCCATGAGTTGCTCTTTATCAAGAGGTGGTGAATATTTGAGTAGAAGGGCAAAGGCCTGGTGATATTCCTCGATGGTTTTGCTCTCCTGCTTTAGTTCTAAGAATTCGTTCATTTTGGTTTCTAAAAATCCAGGAGGGCAAAATCTCTTTCTTAGATAGGTTTTTAGATCATTCCAGGATTGAGTATTTCTGTCCAGACGATTGGTGTCACAGTGGTTCCTCCATGCTACCCTGGCTGTTTCCACTATTTTCAGCCGGCCAAGAGCCATTTTGCTCCGCTGATTGTATCCTATGACGTCAAAATACTCTTCCATGGCTTCCACCCATTTCTCCACAGCCTCGCCTAGGTTTTCGCCTTCTCCTTTGAAGGGTCCTGGTTGAGTCCTATGAAGAGCCTTGTGAACATCAAGATCAAGCTCGTCATCTTCAGGGACAGGGTCTGGTTGACGACCACGGTTTCCTCGTCTCATGATTCTACCAAAATTTATATATTAATAAATTTTAATTTTGATATTATTCATGAGATCCTAAGACTTAAGAGTTCGAAAAACAATTTCTTAAACAAGATAAGATCTTATTGGAGATCTATGACATATGTCTGATAACAGATTTTTCTTTATCAGCAGATCGTCTGCCCGTAAACAATCATTTATACAACGAGATTTTTTTTTTCAAAAAATATTTTTTATTTATATAAAAGTTGCATTATATACATAGAGCAGCTCGGCTCCAGAATTCAAAATCTCCTTGGGAAACGCATATGACGACGGTATTGGGCCATAGCCATGCCCTGATACAAACGTCCACTTACTGACAAAGGAGCTATTATATTCCATTTAGGAATAAAACAACTAAGAAGTCTGTAGACTTGGCATGCAAGCCTGAAATTTTGAGGCGTTGAATGATATAAAATGACGCCACGTACGATTTTCAGCTTTAACAAAATCATAGCCAATGAGAGGTTCTCCCACAGCATTGCACGGCGGTCGCAAGAGGCGTGGACATATTGCCCTGCAAACCACTTATGCTGAATTCTCTCCGCTGGGTTAGGAAAATATAAATCCTCGAAATGGCGTGCGAGTCTTCTTCGGCTTATTCGAGTTGAAGCGGAAGAGATGAGATGCTCGAAGGCAAACGCAATCATATCTTGAGACTGGGTGAGGTCGGGAATACCAGATAAATGGGGAACTTCCATCTATAAAAATATTTTTTTTTATTAAAATTTCTTCATTAAAGAAGCTTACGGAATGAAAATACATTATGAAAATGCTATTTCTGAATTCTTTTTACCAATTTTAGATAAGAATTTAATTATCTTTATTAGCTTTCAATTTCCCTCTGATACCAACTGTGAGATCCCTCCGCCCCCTCCGCGCGCCGGACTCTCGGTAGCCGAACAACGGAAGCAGCCCCCTCATGTGCGGGGCGGGGTTTCTCACTCGGGGTCTCGCTCTCGAATGTCCGGGCACGAGACTAAGCTGGTGGTCACTCCAAAAACCGAAACCGGGAAAAATTCCCATGCCTCGAAAGCGGGGGCAATTCCGCCATTATGAATTTTTTTTTAAACGAATTTTTCTAACGTGATCAATTCTAAGCTATCCTTCAACTGGATAAACCAGATAGAAGGAAACTATCACTGATATAATTTGATCATTTTAGTAAATTCAACGCTTTTTTCCTGATCCAGGTCAGACACAGCCGTTGATCTACTTATTGAAAAATTTATCAGGAGATTATCTAACTACTCGAATCTTAGCGTAATCCTAAGATTTTGCAATTTGATTATTAAAACTCCACTGATTCCAGCCTAACCCCATCCGGCCCATGGGTTAGCCACCACCCTACCACTGGAATCGATGGAACCAATTAAGTACTCACCCACCCATAATTGAATTGCCTTTCTTAACTTTAGCTTTAGAAAACAGATATGCACGCACTCCTCTTTATTAAAACTTTAATAAAAACAATCCTTGATAAACAATTTACGATTTATACATGTCATACTTCAAAATTTTCATTGAGTCCTTGTTTCTCAACAAAACAGAATCACTCTGGACTCTTCGTTGAGACCAACAAGTCAACAACGAGATCCAGTGATAGATTATAAAAAAAAACATAGGTCCATCATATAATATCTTCCTCGGCATACGCATGGATGTCCTTGATAAAAATAACACTTTTGATATAAAAATTTATCCTTTATGCATACTTCTATGCATGAAAATAAAAATTGATAAAAATAACACTTTTGATATAAAAATTTAACCATTATGCATACTTCTATGCATGAAATAAAAATGGTAAAAATAACTCTTTTGATATAAAAATTTATCCTTTATGCATACTTCTATGCATGAAAATAAAAATTGATAAAAATAACACTTTTGATATAAAAATTTATCCTTTATGCATACTTCTATGCATGAAAATAAAAATTGATAAAAATAACACTTTTGATATAAAAATTTATCCTTTATGCATACTTCTATGCATGAAAATAAAAATGGTAAAAGTAACACTTTTGATATAAAAATTTAACCATTATGCATACTTCTATGCATGAAATAAAAATGGTAAAAATAACACTTTTGATATAAAAAATTATCCTTTATGCATACTTCTATGCATGAAAATAAAAATTGATAAAAATAACACTTTTGATATAAAAATTTATCCTTTATGCATACTTCTATGCATGAAAATAAAAATTGATAAAAATAACACTTTTGATATAAAAATTTATCCTTTATGCATGATATTAAAATTCAATATCTCCATGATTATAATGAAATTCTTTCAATTAATCTAGGATGATAATTCCTAGAATATGGTAGGAAGTCCTCTTTTTATGCTTTGAATGAAATTATTTTATGCATAATTTTTATAAAAATTTTGCCATAGCTCCGCTACTATGACTGATAAATCTCAATTTTTTCTAAGGGATAAAGCTTATCATTAAGAAAATAATTAAAATGATCTCTAATTGGATCATAAATCCATAATGGATTGAATCATCAATATACATAAACTAAAAGCATAGAAAAAAGCCATTAATTTGGCCTCAAGCATAGCTTAATCTTGGGTTAAGGAAAAGCTTGATTTGGATTGAGAATGGGTCATGAGTATGACCTTTTCTTACAAATTGCTTGATTCTTTGTTCACGGTAGAGGCCCCCAACCAATCAATTGGTTAAGTATGTTGATGGATCCACTAATGGGGATTGAAGAAAGAGGGAAGCTCCAAAAACTAGTGAATTATTAAATGAATTCACAGTTCTTGGCTTAGGTGGAGTAGAGTAACGATGCATAAACACTATATATTTTTCAACAAGGGGCTCCTAACCAAACAAACTGATTCTAGAATTTTCCAAATCAGTTTGGTCAATTTTTGACCATTTTTAGGTCAGTTAAGCTAACTTTTTGGAACTAGACTTGAATTAGGAGAGAGGAGAGATGAAATATCTCAATTTTTTTATGAGTTTAAAACTCATTCAAGCATGTGAAATATGCACCTCCTTTAAAGAACTCCCCTTCCTTACATATGTGTCATAATGGAATCATTTTAATATTGCTCATAATTTTTTTACTAATAAACCTTGTACATTTTCAACTCTGCATCTTATGTGAAATATGCACCTCCTTTAAAGAACTCCCCTTCCTTACATATGTGTCATAATGGAATCATTTTAATATTGCTCATAGTTTTTTTACTAATAAACCTTGTACATTTTCAACTCTTCATCTTATGTGAAATATGCACCTCCTTTAAAGAACTCTTCATCTTATGTGAAATATGCACCTCCTTTAAAGAACTCCCCTTCCTTACATATGTGTCATAATGGAATCATTTTAATATTTCTCATAGTTTTTTACTAATAAACCTTGTACATTTTCAACTCTTCATCTTATGTGAGCATTTACTCATTTTTGGATACCCAAAATATCTCATATTTTTAATATTGCTCATAGTTTTTTACTAATAAACCTTGTACATTTTCAACTCTTCATCTTATGTGAGCATTTACTCATTTTTGGGTATCTTCTTTTACAAATTGGATTTATCTCCTCCCTACACATGGATTGATGCTATTGACCCATATGAACCTTAATTGGACCATAATCCAAAAATTTCTGAAAATCTAGACCCTTAGACTAAGGTCCTTTATACCTATTTCCCTTTTAATTCCAATTGTACATTGGAAAATTCTTTTTGAATTTTTGTTTCAGGGGAACTTATTTTAATAGGATGAGTTATTTTTCTATCCAAAAATATTCATAATCTAAATATTCTCTCTCTAGAATAATTTTCTCTCTCTAGGCTAAAACACTTAGAAATAAGATCTTTTATATTTCTGAAGAGGGATTTGATTACATGGGAAGATGCTGGACATCTTGAGAGGTTGGGGAGGAATCTTACATGCATAATTTTTCAAGAAATAATCCATGTACTTTTAAAATTAGAAAACTAGTCGTAGGTTAAAGCAACATTTGAATGATATCTAACAAGCTGTTTATATTATTTGGACTTCATGAGGATTTAGAAAACAACATTATTCACAACAATTTGACAACTCTCAAAATTTCTCTTGAGGTAAGTTCTAAAAATCTATAGAAGAAATCCAAACTAACTATGTGTACATGGGATCCTTTTCAATAAAATATGATGGGAATAGTCAAAAAATATTTTCTTTTGTAAAACATTTTATCGATCTCATTAGTAAAGCTTTAAGCTTATTTGAAAGCTTATTTGAAAAAAAACTTAACAAAGCTTTATAATAAATACTTTTTCAAGCATTTCTCAGCCTAAAACTATTAGCTCAGCTAACCCAAATTTAGAGAAGAGGTCATATATTTATAGATATGGTCTCCTTTAAAAAAAAATCAAAACTTTATACTAAGCTTTATCTCATAAAGCTTTTAATATTAAACTTATTAAGCTTATTAACACTAGTTCTGTAATTGGACACTTAAGTGTCCTGAGACACTAAAGTGTCCTGAGACACTAAAGTGTCCAGCATTTTTTTTGAATTTTTGTGGGCAATCTATTAAGAGTTTTGAAATGCTTAACATCCACATATGTTCCTCAAGACCCAAAAAATCCTTGAGATTTTTTAAATTGCACTTTCCTTAGCTTTTGCAATATTTTAATTTTCTTAGACACATGCTGATAAAACGCATGATTTTTGCTGTTTTCAAAATAGTAGTAATTTGGACATAACTTTTAGAAGGGACATAGTTTGATCATGAAACTTGGCTTGATGGAAAGCCCATGATGTAAACTAAATCCTGGAATCATCAAACGATAATTATTGGATAAATTTTTGACTCGCTAATATTGAAATGATGTTTTTTATACAGGTGGAGCATGAATTTTTCTCCTTCCATATGCAAGCTAATAATGTAAAACTTGAGGTGCACCCATGTTATATAGGGTAAATACTACTTTGTTTTGAATTTTCCAAAACTTTAGAGTCACTTTTTGGGCCTCTTCTCATACATGGCCTTTTACGCAACCTGTTTTTAATACATAAAATGTCTAATTATGAGCCTAATTTTGATTTTCATCAAAGGGGAAAGCTATGTAAGTGCATTATTTGTTGTAACTATAGGTGTAGACTACTTGTGCAAGCATAGTTATGATTAGTTTTTTATAAAAGATGATCAAATTTTGCATTTTTATTTTTTACAGTTTTTTTAGAACTAGGTGATAAGAACCTACTTAAGTGGAGGCTAAGTTAGTGTCAAACACATCAAATTATGGCTTATTTATCTCATCTCAAGCATAAAAACCAATAATCAACATTCTCATTGATAGGGCTACATTATTTTTAGTGGCGTGATTGAGTTTTAATAATACGCATTACTTTTGCTGATTTTATGCAACTTTTTTGGAAAAAAATCTAGGAAAGAAAAATGATTTTTTTGGTGAACCTTTACCTCCTTGGACTGATGTATGCTATCAAAATATCTTGGGAAAAATGCTATTGCTATCATTGGATTTTTTTTTAAAAGAGAATGATGCTTGCATATTTGGAAAAATCCTAAAAAATGTTCATTTTCAAGATATATGCTACTTTGTTGCTTATGTACTTCCAAATAAAAAGGCATTTTATATGTTTAGCATTTTTTACATAAGCATAGGGTTATGTTCTACATGCCCAATGAAGCATTTTGGTTTTTAAAGCCTCCATTGAGAGTTTGATTTTTTTTTGCAACCCCCAAAAAAGGACACTTAAGTGTCCTGTTTTGGTACCAAACTAGTGTTAAAAAGCTTATGAAAGCTTTACTAAAGCTTGTAACTTGGCCAATGCCCAACGCCAAACGCTGGAGCGCAAAAAGGAAACAGCCCATGAAAAAAAATTCACCTCATCTAATATAAAAATAAAAATAAACATTTTAAGCTTATAAAGCTTTTAATTAATATAAGCTTTTAGCTAATATAATTGGGGTCTGAAAAATCCTCCCTGACCCTGAATTAGCAGCTCTTGCCGCCGGCGATAGGATGGAGAGAGGAGAAAAAAAACTCAATGCCTCCTAGGTTTCGCGCTGCCACCCTTCAGGATGCACAGGTCGTCGCGGCCGGATGGAGGCTGGAGCTGGCTGCCGCCCGGGTAGTATGGAGGGGGGGGGAGAGAGAGAGAGAGAGAGAGAGAGAGAGAGAGAGAGAGAGAGAGAGAGAGAGAGAGAGAGAGAGAGAGAGATAGAAAGATTAATTGGAAATTATATATATATATATATATATATATATGGCTTTTACTCATTTCTCACGGACACATACTGCGCTTTTACTAATTGAGGGAAATTAAGAAAAATCCATCACCTCCCACCCTTGATTATAGAAACTGAGCAAAGGGAAGGTTTAGCAATTCTGATTATGGCTCTCAACACTCCTTTCCTTGTTCTTTCAATCCATACAGACAAATTAAGAAGAGGATTAGTGAAGAGGAAGGTGGTTTTATGGTTTTGGAAAACCCACTAATGGTTTTCCACCTAGTTTTACCCTTTGGGCAATAGATTGATGGAGATTGATTACCCAATGGTTAAAAACAAGCTTTATTTCATCCATACATAAACAAAAATCCCTAAACGTGTTCTTCTTCAATTTAAATTCAAGAAAATTACCAAAATTACCTCTGTTTTAGTCTCTTTTACCTCCTTTGACCGCCTTCAAGAAAATTAAATTACACCAAAGCTCTGATACCACTGAAACGGGACCCTTAATCTTCTTGAAGAGAATAATCAAAAACTCATAAATTATATCAAATATCAAAACAACTACTTGAATTAAATTGAAAATTAAAGCACATAACAAAACATAAGGCAAGAGAAAGAAAAACATCACCATCAAAACACCATGCTGGGTGCAATCTTCCCCCCCCCCCTTGTGCGTGGCCTTCCCTCACACAAGAGTATTTCTTTATTAGCTTTCTTTCCACCAAAAATAGGCCATAGCCCCAAAATATACAAAATGTGCTTTTAGAGAGCACGGCACTCTTCTTTTACAAAAATAGAGTGTCAAATATTGGGACTAGGGTAAAGCCATAGGCTTTAATAAATTCCACATTATAAATGTATCTTTCCTAAAGTTCAAAATGGAAAAATCATTTGCTAAGGTTACAAGCTATGCTTGTAAAAATAAATGGGATGCACATAAGAAACATTCTATCACAACATTGCAAGTAATGATCCATTCCTACCATCAATTATTTTAAATATAATATGCGTGGATGTGCACTTTGATCCAGTAAACAATGCCCATGATACTATGAAATAGACTATACACTAGTAGCTAAGAAGAATCAACATGTTAGTTGATAATAAGAAGAATATGTTAGCTGAGAATAATTGGCAATGCATGGTACATATTTGAGACTCACAAAGATGGAGACAGCTTGGGAGTTCATTTAATGGTAAAAGAAAGAGTAGGAAAAAGATCTTGATTAGTGGATTAAGAGAGGGTCACAAAGGAGGTGCCCATTGAAATGAGCTTTGTGGCTTGTTTATGAGTCAAAAATTCATAACAAGCTAGCATTGAATTACTAAAATTAGATGAGACTTATCTTGGGTATACATTTCCTCTACAAAGAACATATGGATGTTTTTATTGGTGCTCAACAATGGCAATTTAAATAAGTGCAATATACATAAATATGAGTCTATAAGTTGTTATTGTCTGCTTCGACATCCTAGCTAAGAATAAATAACAATTCATGGGACATATTTGAGACTCACAAAGATGAAGATAGCTTGAAAGTGGTTGTAATTCATTTGATGATAAAGGAAAGATCATGAGAAAGATGTAGATCCATGGAGTAAAAGAGGGTAACAAAGGACATGCATGAAATAAGCTTTTTAGATTGATATGAGCTGAAAATCATAATATGGTGAGGCATATCTTGGGCATACATTGAATTTACAAAGGACATAGAGTTGCTTTTATTAGTGCTCACACTAGTGGTGATTTGAAGAAGTGGAGTGTTCATAAATAGGAGTCTTTAGTTGGAAGGATTCTTGGATAGTATCACAAATATGTCAAGAGCTATTTGAACATCTAGATGATGGGCATGGTCATATAAGATAATTAAGTTTTGGTGATCCTCTATGATCGGTCTATTAATGTATGTGTCTATTTTAACATCTAGATGATGGGCCATGGTCATATAAGATAATTAAGTTTTGGGGATTCTCTATGTGATCGATCTATTAATGGATGTTTTTGTCCTTATGCTCGGGGTTACTCTAAATGGATCTAAGGTTGGGTGGAGAGCTTTCTAGCTACCCTAGATAAATTACAAGTGTATCTTACATGTTGGTGAATTATAGCATTCCTCCCTCCAAGGAGTCAACATGGAAACCCTCTATTTCATGTGTGTTCAAGAGGTATATCTTGGGGCATACATTGACTATGCAAAGGAATAGGGATGCTTTTCTTAGTGCTCAAATGGTAATTTAAATAAGTGGAGTGTTCATAAATAGGAGTCTTTAGTTGGGAGGATTCTTAGATAGTATCATGTATAAGTCAAGAGCTATTTGAAGATCTAGGTGATGGACCCTGTTCATGCTAGTAGGCATAAGTCAAGAGCTATTTGAACATCTAGATGATGGGCCATGGTCATATAGGAAAATTCAGTCTTGATGATTCTCTATGATCAGCCTATTAATGGATGTGTCTATTAATGGATGTGTCTATCCTTATGCTCGAGGTTACTCTAAACAGAGCTAAGGTTGGGTGTGGAGAGATTTCTAGCTTCCTTAGAAAACACAAGTGTATCTTTGGCATGTTAGTGCATTATAGCATTATTCCTCCAAGAAGTCACTACATGGAAACCCTCTATAGCATATGTGTTTTTAAGAGGTATTTTAAAATGCCTTAGTCTATGAACATGAGCATTTTAAAAACAATCCTTAAGTAAGTTTGGAAGTAATAGAGGATGCATGGTAAAGATACCCACATTTGTTCACTTAGGCGCCCTTGAAATAGGCTAAAAAACAGGCCTTTCTACACCTTTAATGCCCAATTGCCCTTAGCTACAAAAGAAATTTTATTACAAGATCTTCTAATGAAACATGATACATGACGTTGCACATCTAATGATGTAATCCAATTGAGAATTGGATACCTATAAGTACACATTTCCTTGTGCACACTCTTATAGCAAGTATCTTATGTCACAGATTAAGAGTATAGGACAATAAGTGCTTAAAATGCTTGTAACGTTTGCATATTCTTACCTCCAATTAGCAAGCCACTTTAAACATAGAGCTTAACATAACATAGAGCATCTTACCTCCAATTAGCAAGCCAATTCACATAACATAGAACTTAACTTGATTTCTTGGTAAATTTATTAGTTTCTTCATTTAACAAAAAATATTTTAAGAACTTACGAGTGAATACACTACTTTTTGTGCACATAAGATCAACAACTTACAATTCTCACTTTTAAAAAACCAATGGTTTAAAATTAGATGAAGTTTGATAGAATGTGAGATAAGGTGAAATTCTAAATTTAACAATTAAACTTTTTAAGATATCATTTTAAAAATCATCGCAATCTATTAGAAGGCCTGTGAAAATTTTATAATTTAATATTTATACAAATTACTCCAAACTCATGTGGATAAAGGTAGTTATAATGGTCAATTTCTTTAAAAACATAATTAGGTTTATTTGATCTTGGTGGGGAAGCCCATTTTTCATCCCTTAGAAGTACAAATCCTCATTTTGTATCCATGAAAGTCTAAGTCCAAGCTTATTTAGCTATGATAATCTAGGCTTAGTAATGAAGCAAGCCTACAAACCATATCATGTATAAGCCAAATTAGCTTTTATATACTAGGCTTGGTGTATCTCAACTTGGGGAAACTCCACATAAGCATCATGCTATCTCACCTTGCCACCTGAACTATCCATGCCAACATGGTCAACCTGATTGAGCTGATAAGTCACCATTCTAGTCATTAAAAATTCCACATTATTCTTGCCACCTTTGCATGCTACTTCCCATATGTTGACATAACATGGCACCTCATGTGATTCCATGTGTTACTTGTATGTACACATGGATATGCCACATCACCATCACCATTCCAACTTTGTGTGTGCGGGTGCACAATAGGTGTATGTACAATTACGAGGATGCATACACAAGGGTTTTGACTTTTTGAGGAGTGCGCATACATGTGCACACATAAGGGTTTTAACATTTTGAGGAGTGTGCACATGCATGTGCATGTGTACTTAAGTAAAAGTGTGTGCAAGAGTGGGTACGCATATGCATGTTAGACTTTTTATACATTTTTTAAGTTTTTTAAAATCATTTTTAGTTTTGTTTTAAGTCTTAGGATTTTAAGCATTCCCAAGAAATGTGACATTGCACTTGAGTGGGGATATTAAATCACATATGTAGTGGTTCAAGCTTTGCATCTTACTATGTGGTGTCTCAATGAGTGAAGTCAGAGAATTTTTTGCCTTTCCCCACAACATCATCATCCATCCCGCCCATGGCTTCTACACTTTAAATGATTTTTTAATCTATAATTTAACTTTTAGTTATTTAGTATAAAATTAATATTTTTAAAATAAAATACATATCCAATCAATTCCTAATAAAATAAGCTATAATACTTTATATTTAAGATAAGAAACAAATATCATAATAATAATAAATATATTAAAAATAAGACTATGTATATTATTAAGAATATCATATTGAAGTAAAGAGAGGGTTAGTGTAGACAAAAAGAGAGTTACGAGTTTGATGTGGAGCCCGAGGAGTTATTGGCAATGAACCTATCTTCAAGGCTTGATCAAGGAGTAGTCAGTTAGTTCTTGTCCTTGGCTACATTCTTGGATAACCAACTAGTGTTCCAACTCTTGTATTCGTGAGTCCTTGGTGGTGAGAAGGTTGGAAATAACGATTTCTCTTACCATCCTTGCAGCATCAAGCTCTTCAAAACACCTTGTTGCTTCTTCTTGTGATCGTTTGGCTACAGCCTCCCTTTCTTGAGCCTCTGTAATCTTGTGAAGTCTTTTTGTAGCAAATTTTGACTTTAGAGCTGGTGTGTTATTTGCATCATAACTTCTTGGTGTGTAGCCATCATTTTTTAGCATTTCAAACTTTAGCTTTTAGGTCATATTGTACAAATTTTCCCTCTGAATCCAATGGCATCCAAGTCCCTCTACTCTTTTTCCATCATGCGTACTCTAAGCTAATGTACAACGTTTGTCGAGAGATGTTGTATGTCATCACCACAAATTCAATTCAAGAATTAAATTTTATAAGATCACCCCTATGGATGACTTCATTCACTTTCCATTCTACTCCAACTGCATTATCAAAGTCAGACTCAGATATATGTGCAGATAGCCACATTGCTTTTGTCTTCATGTTTTCTTCTCGAAAACATGCCACAAATACATGGAGAGGTCTAAAACATTTATCCTAATCCTCTTAGAAATCCTTTCTGCTTTCATAGACTTCTAAATATCTAATACAGTCTTGGATTTAAATGCTAATAGAGTACCTTTTTCTGGAAGGTCCCAATCTAATGAATTTAGGCTTGGTATAACTAAACTCTCCAATCTTCCATAATCTTCTGGTCTTGTAGGGACAATATACTTAGTGTTGTCTAAAAATATCTATTTATTAATAAAAAAATCAGATGGTTGATCAAAAAATAATACTTTTCCAAGCTCAATATGCATGGCTTTGAAAGTCCTAGTGAATGACTCCACATGTTTCCAACATCTATCACATATACAATACATGTGAATAAACCATAGAATCATAAAGAACATAAATCAAATAAAATAAAATATCTTCTAATGAGCTTGTAGTGCAAATGTTGAAGTAGAAGGATCCATGTGCATGTCTCTTGTTGTGTACACAAGTTGCAACTTTGCCTTTCACCCATCTTTTGCTATCTTGAATTCCAAGATTCATCCCTTCCAATGGTATTTTACTAAGCCTCTTCTTTACCTTTTATCCTATGAGGACCTTTGCATGATATTTGTATAGTCACCCAATTGTTTAATTTGAAGTTTATACCTTTCCACACACCGTGATCATCCTTAACATTGAAAGATCCATGTCCCCTCCGTGCAACGGATTCGGGGTGCTAGTAGCGGAAGTAGCACTTCTTGCGCAGGGTAGGATCCCTCACTCGGGTCCTCGTCCATGGATATCCGGACAAGAGACTAATCCCTTGGTTCTTTAAAAACCGAACCCGAAAAAACTTCCCCCTACCGGAAAGCATGGGCGATTCCTCCAGGATATTTGTACTCTAATGTAGTCAAGGTCATTACTAACCAAACTGATCTGGCCAAACCTGTGAGTCACTTGGTCAAATCAAGGAAGAAACTTACACTTGGATCATAGAAACCAATGCTTTTTTCCCCATCGAGAGGCACAACCGTTGATTCTTTTTCCATAGAACAATTACTATCCGAGATTTACTTCATCTATCGTACTGTAACAGAATTGAGTCTCATTTTACGGATCCATCAGTCCAGCCTAACCCCATCCAGTCCCATGTAGTGATGGGATCCAATAAGAAATTTGGTTAGGTTTTGTCCCGGGTGCCAGGGAAAAGAGTTCCCATGCCCCCTAGCTGGATATTCATGCAAATTTAATGCTAGTCACACCATTTATACACCCAATATGAAATTGCCTTTTTCACAGATTCACCTATCTTTAAAACAATCATTTAATGAAACCATAGTGTCACTGATCATAATCCTCCAAAATATCCGGTTGAATCCTTATTTCCAATCATTCCTTCATCGGTGTATTTCGATAGTTCCTAGCTCATACTAACCGGCAATATATTCACAGATCAAAAATGGAATCTCCATTGAAGATCAGCGAGATCAACCAACGGATCCATATAAAAGAGCCATGGACTCATCCGTTGAGGACCAGCAAGGTCAATCAACCAGATCCATGCCCGAATTTAGAAAACAACTCTTACTCCTTGTTCCAATATCTTCCCAGTGCACGTGTGGGTATCTTCGGGACACAGAGCCCGAGCACCGTATGGTCAGCACTCTCTAGGATCCTTCGCAGGTCACCTAGCGCTTCACTCATAGGCCGCTTCCTTGGTTCCTCATCCACCGTACTAGACGCTCACCATTTAAATCAAACCAAGGTTGGTCAAGACCTCGGCCGACCTTGCTACGCGAGACGTCCTCCATTGACTCTCCGTCAACTATTGCAACTTTATCGGTCTCCATGACCTCATTCTCAAGACAGTCAAAATGCTTCCCGAGCATTATTGACATAAAACAGTCATTTAAAAATAGGTCATAAATACAGTTTCTATAATGAACTCTCATCTTTCACATTGTTCCACATCTGTCCACATTACTTAATCCATATCCAATTCATATGTATTCCTATTCTCATCCAATCACATCATTTTTCATCTCATCACATCTTTCCTCATTTACCCTCATCACATCTCATCCACTCGCATCATTTTTCATCTCATCACATCTTTCCTCATTTACCCTCATCACATCTCATCCACTCGCATCAACCCATTACTTACTTATTCCATATCCAATTTATATGTATTCCTATTCTCATCCAATCACATCATTTTTTATCTCATCACATCTTTCCTCATTTACCCTCATCACATCTCATCCACTCGCATCAACCCATATTCCCATCTCATCACACCTCATTCATTCACATCTATTTCAATTTACATCACACCTCATCACATTCACTTCACACCTCATCACATTCATTTCACATCTCATCTCATTTATTCTTATCCCGATTCACATCAAATCACATCTCATCCATTCACATCCCATATCATTCATTTACATCTGATTCATATGACATCACATCTCATTCACTCACATCCGGTATCACATCTCATCCATTCACTCACATCGACATCACATCTCATCCATTCACTCACATCGACATCACATCCTTTCACATACACATCCACATCCATTCTTTCACATACACATCCATATCCATTCTTTCACATACACATCCATATGCATTCTTCCACATACACATCCACATCCATTCTTCCACATACACATCCACATTCATGTATACACCAATTCTTCCACATACACATCCACATCCATTCTTCCACGTACACATCCACATCCATACATACACATCCACATCCATTCTTCCACGTACACATCCACATCCATACATACACATCCACATCCATTATTTCACGTACACATCCATATCCATTCTTCCACATACACATCCACATCCATTCTTCCACATACACATCCACATCCATGCGTACACATCCACATTCATTCTTCCACATACACATCCACATCCATACATACACATCCACATCCATTCTTCCACATACACATCCACATTCATACTTTCACATACACATCCACATCCATTCTTCCACATACACATCCACATTCATTCTTTCACATACACATCCACATCCATTCTTCCACATACACATCCACATCTATTCTCATTACATCACATCCCATACACATCTTATCACATCCATTCACATTCTATCACATCCATTCACATTCTATCACATCCCATACACATCTTATCACATCCATTCACATTCTATCACATCCCATACACATCTTATCACATCCATTCACATTCTATCACATCCCACACACATCTTATCGCATCCTATTTTCATCTTATCTCATCCATTCACATGCTATTCCCATTTAATAGCTTTTTTCTAGGTTGATCCCGATAATGAGACTTTTTCTAAATTTTTGCCAGTTGCTTGGCCTAATTAAAGGTTCTCTTTCTCAACGACTAGTTCCATATTCATTCTCAATTTCTCAAATGAATTATATTCAATATTCCTCTTTTGGAATAGAAGAGTTTATGGGATTTACAAAAATCAATTCTACCCATATTTTCACTTTTGATAAATAATCATAAATTGAATTATACTAAAATTTTCTCTTCTTCTCATTTAATTTCTTGGATCTCAAATACCATGGGAATTTCTCTTTTTGCATTTAATTAATTGCATTCCAATGTCATGGGTATTCCTCTTTTATCATCAATTATTTCTCATAAAGTAATTGCATTTAAAATAAAATACCCATAAATTCAATATGCTAGGAATTTCTCTTTTCCCATCTAAATGATGGAATTCCAAATATCATAGAAATTCTTCTTTTAACATTTAAATATTTCTCATAGATAAAATAAATTTATCTAAATTTTATCTTTGAATTTAATTAAAATACTCATTAATTTCAATAAGCTAGGAATTTCTCTTTTTCCATCTCAATGATGGAATTTCGAATGTCATAGGAATTCTTCTTTTAACATTTAAATATTTCTCATAGATAAAATAAATTTATCTAAATTTTATCTTTGAATTTAATTAAAATACTCATTAATTCTAATAGGGGCGGATAACGAGCGAAAAATGCTTATTCATTAATTAATAAGGAGTACGTGAATAATTAATAAGGGCTACTTGGGATAAGGATTACTCGATTAATAAGGCCCCTATTAGTTTTTTTAAAAATTAAACGCTGCGCACCTCCTAACTGTCTGCGTAGGCCAATATAGGGACTCGGGAGTGTTGTTTGTGCCGATGCGATGCCTGCATAATAGGGGCGCTGAGATTCTGGCGATGTTGCAGCAAATTGAAGCCGTTTTCTCTCGCCAAAGCCTTTTGTTAAGTTCCCTTGGCGAGTATGCCATTTGATCGCGTCTTCTTCCAAGGATTTCTGTAGCGAACTGCCCCAGGGGTGTTTCCGAACGCCACGATAGCACTGCGCACAAGGGAGAAAATGTCTCCGAATGCCTTCTTCTACGTGGAGAGGCTTTGATTGGCTCCTCTTCATCTGCTGCTTCTGCTTCCCACAGGCCTAGGCTGCGTCTATCAGATTTTACCAATATGAATCCATATGATTTTTCCTTATAAAAAATAAAAAATACCAGTGGAGGCAAATCGCTCATCAGTGCAGACATTTGGGAGCTCTAAATTTTATAGAGTCATCAGAGTGAATATGCTAGGAATTTCTCTTTTCCCATCTCAATGATGAAATTCCAAATGTCATAGGAATTCCTCTTTTAACATTTAAATATTTCTCATAGATAAAATAAATTTATCTAAATTTCATCTTTGAATTTAATTAAAATACTCCTTAATTTCCAATATGCTAGGAATTTCTCTTTTCCCATCTCAATGATGGAATTCCAAATGTCATAGGAATTCCTCTTTTGACATAAAAATGAATTACTAGAAATTTCTCTTTTGCTAATTACTATTTATGCATAAACATAAAAATCAAAATTTTCCATGATTATAATGAGAATCATTCAATTAATCTAGGATGATTAATCCTAGAATATGGTAGGAAGTCCTCTTTTCATATTATGAGTGAAAATGATTTATGTGTTATTTTTTCAGAAATTTTACCATAGCTCCATCTGCTATTACTGATAATTCTCAAATAATTTGAAAGCATAAATTTTAGTAATATCCCTATCATTAGAGTAACCATTCATTGGATCAATATCCAATTATGGGCTTGATTCTTAATTTTTCCATAAATTAAATAGCATAAAAGAATTAAAAAGCCACTTAATTGGCCTCAATTTGACAAGCATAGAAATTACTTTTAGATTAGAGAATTGCTTTATGAGAAGCTTCATTTGAATATAGAATAGGTCATAGGAATGACCATTCTTTGGGGGGAGAGAGACATGCTTTAAAAAACATTTAATTTAAGCATAAATGAAATTTATGTGTTTTATCACTACAATTCCTTGAAGAACTTCAATTGCAATAAAAAGCCATTCAATTGAATGGTTCTGAAGCTTGAGAGGGGTTGAGAAGAGAGAATCATTTGGAGATTTTAAAAAAAGACCATAATCCGCACTTTACCTCCTAGATTGCTTGATTCTTTGATCAAAGTAGAGGACCCCAACCAATCAATTGGTTTGGTATGTTGATGAAGACTCCAAGGAAGATTGAAGAGAGAGAGAAGCTCCAATCTCTTCAATTTATAGAGGATTTTTAGAGGATAATAGAAAATATCATTATTTTAGTATAATACTGGCATGGTAGAGTTCTCATATTTTTTTACAAAGGGTTAAGGATCTATTTATAGGTGAGGGAGGCCTCTAACCAAGTCCAACTAGTTTCTAGAATTCTCCAGGTTCAGTTTGGTTGAATTTGGACAAGATTTGGACCTAGTTTGGCTCCCTTTTGATTTGGTTTAATCAAGGAGAGAGGAGAGATAAAAATATCACAATATTTTTGAGTTTAAAACTCCACCACACATGTGAAATAGGTGCCTCCTTGAAGAGCCCCCTTCTCCTTACCAAGGTGTCAAAATTGAATCATTATATCCAAAATATCTCATTTTTTTAGGAATATTCATAGTTTTTTACTAATAAACCTTATCCTTAGTCAACTCTTCATCTTATGTGATTATTTACTCATTTTTGGGGGGTTTTTCTTTTAATTCTTCAATTTATCTCCTCCTTACATTTGGATTAATCTTATTGGTCCATATAAGATCCTTAATTAGACCATAATCCAAAAATTTCTAAAAATCTGGACTCTTAGGCTAAGGTCCTTTTTACCTATTTTTAATTAATTTTAATTGCACATTGCAAAGTTCTTTTTGAATTTTTATTTCAGGGGAAACCATTTTAGACACTAGGAGGATTTTTATATCCAAAAATATCTCAATTTTGGATTACCTCTCTCTAGACATTTTCTCTCTCCAAGTCAAAACAGGATAAAACAGAATGTTTCTTTTATTTCAAAGAGAGGAATAATTACAAGATCAGAAGGGGAGGTTCTTACACCTACATAGCTCAAAAACTGGAGGGAGGAATCTTACATCCTACCCCACTTAAAAAAACGCGAGATGTCCTCATCTCGTAGGTGGAGTATGATCTCTTTCATCTTCTTCTTCTTCTTCTTCTTCAATCACTTCCAACGTTACTGCCTTGGAAGTGGATGGTCTATTTGGAAACATCTCTCTTTGACTTCCCCTATTTTGAGGCGAAGGTCTTGCATTACTTTGGATTAAAACTGTGGGTTGGTTAGAGGGTCTACCTCTGGGATTTCTCTGATTTTGGCAGAAAGAAACCTGATTACTCTTGAAGGAAGGAGCTGGAGTCTAGAATCTTGATCCTTGATTTGCCCACCCTGAAAAACCTTGTTCTAAGATGTCCAAATCCTTGACAGTTATAGCATTTCACTCCCTTGTTCAAGGGTGGAACTTCTGAAGTTGAATTCCAAGGGATTGAGTTTCCAAGAAAAGGACATTTCTTCCATTCTAGAACTTCCCATATCCTGGGCTTGACCCTTATATCTCTTAGATGGTGGAAGGTTGGAATCACTTTCTGGAGCTAAAAACCTTTTGAAAGATGATGGTGCTAGCTTTGGCGGAACCTTGACATCAAAGGCCTTGGCGAAATCCTTCACCATCATCCGCACTACTGCATCGGCCATGGAAACTGGCTTGGCATTCTTCACTAGGATATTCAAAGGTTCGTTCAGTCCTTGAATGAACCTGGCTTCATCCAGCGGTGGCGAGTATTTGAGGAGGAGAGCGAACACTTGGTGATATACTTCAATAGCTCTGCTCCCCTGGGTTAACTCTAAGAATTTGTTCATCTTTGTTTCCACAAAAAGCCGAGAGGACAAAATCTCTTCCTTAAGTAAATTTTGAGATCATTCCATGTCTGAGTGTTTCGATCCACACGGTTTGTCTCGCAGTGGTTTCTCCATGCTCCTCTGGCTGTTTCTACTATCTTCAGCCTTGCAAGAGCCATTTTGCTCTTCTCATTGTACTCGGTGACATCAAAGTACTCTTCCATTGCTTCGATCCACTTTTCCACAGTCTCGCCCAAGTTTTCTCCTTCACCCTTGAAAGGTCTAGGCTACAATCTATGAATAATTTTACGAACATCCACGTCGAGCTCTTCCTCATCGAGTTGGGGGTTATCATTCCTACCACGATGACCTCGATCCATGATCTTATCAATACAAAAATTCTTGTTGAGTCCTTTTATTTACTATTCAAATTCGACTTTAGATCCAACTGATTCTGGGGTTCTTTAGATTGGTCAACTCTTCACAAAATCATGGGATAAAGATCCCTTATATAGAACTCATCGTCAGATAACAATTCACTCAAATCATAACATTTAAATCCTTATCACAATAATGGTCCATTAGACCAAACTTTCTATCTGAACAGTCCTCCATGGAAATTTTCAATTGTACATATTTCTAATTTGACATCCCTTAACTTGATCCACTGGGTCAAGTGTTAACAGCAGCAATCTGTCAGCACAATCCACTAATCTCATAGTGATTTGCTGAAGTCATTAACGTCATTCTAGTTACGAACATCATCACACAGGGACTCGCCCCATTCATCCTCATTGTGGTTTTCCTCAGCTTATTACGTTTTAACCAAAATTTAGGAACCGTTGTTTTTCAATAAGAATCCAAATCAACTCATCAGTTCTCAACCAGAATTTTAAATCATATCAACCACATTCGAATTCATCATCTGGATAGCATTTTTGCATATAATTTCAAGTCTTAGATTTACTTGTATATACTGCCAATAATAAAGAGCTACAATTATACCCTCGGTATATACGGGTAGCCACGGTACTTGGAATTATAAGGTAAATACCATCATGACTAGGCCTCAAGCAAGTCAGGGATTTCCATACAATTGTGGTACTTCATCTGAAGACCCTTTTTCAATATTTTGAATCTTCATTCTTAATATCAATTTGTATGAGTTTTATCACACAATTATAACTTTTTACTGTTACTTCACAAATTTTTGACATTTTTGGCTTCTCAATTGATCCACTTTAGCCAATTTTGCTCTGATACGAGGTGAAAGATCCCTACCCCCTCCGCACAACGGATTCAGGGTGCCAAAGGTTTAAGTCATGTTGCATTTTTATATGCTGTCCAGAATGCCCATAATGCTGAGTGTAGTTTTGTGTCCCTGTAGGTCCTATTCTCATTCACTCTTCAGGATTTTATTTACGGATTCTTCTTTCCCATTTGCATGTGGGTAGTAGACTATTATGTATTATCATGTGTTGCTTTGTCAATTTCTTGATCACTTCATCAAGGAAATGGGTTCCTTGGTTACACTAACTATCTCTATTGGGCATAGAGAAACTTTGCTCTGAGGATGCCTTGCAATCTCTTAGGGCCTCAGCCTCTACCCATTTGGTGGAGTAATCTATTGTTGTTATTAGGAAGTAGGATGTATTTTTATCCTGTTCTTAGAGTTGCTAGCTTGAATGGGCCAACAAAGTCCAGACCCCACTTCTCGAACATCTCTAGAGGCAACACTAGGGTGTGTGGCATTCTATCTGCATCGTTCGGTTGCCCCAGCCTGTGGCACATATCGCAATCCTTTACAAAATTGTGCGCATCATTTAATGTAGTCAGTACCACAAACTTGCCTGGAACACCTTTCACCCCATGACTTCACTGAAAAAGTGCCCACCGCTTATTCCAAGGTGCGCTTCTGCCAAACACATCTTGTTGCTCATGTTTGGGGACACATCTTCTCAATATCTGATCAACTCCCATCTTTTCATTAGGGGCAAAAATGAAAAAAAAGGGTCGTGTAAGTGGATTAACTTTCTTAATCAAAGAGATTTAGCTAAAATAGTAGAGACAAATAGCTATATTAAATGTGTCTCTTTTTCCTATATTTAGAGGAGAGTGTCTTTAATATGCCATCCATCATGTATCTATAGTCTTTAATTCACCTATCCTTTTGGCGGCCCTCTTACCTAATTTAGTACATATTTTCTAAAATAAGCTAACAAATTGAAAACATACTTCTATCTTCCATAGGGCATGACGAGAGTTTTTCCCTCTCTTTTCTTTCTACTGTCATTTTTCTCTCCCCGCCATTATCTTTAGATCATTTTTATTGCTATGGTAACTCCAAGGGTTGATCCACACTTGAAGAAAGACACCATATCAACTTGGTACTTAACAAAGAATATTACACATGGCATCATAAAGCTCTACATGATGAGACTGAACCTCAAAGACTACGTGAAGAAAGAAAGAAGCATGTAGACTTGTGGGTTCAAGGAGGTCTACACCCTCTTGACTGATCAAGTGGTAAGCCTCCATCATTTAGCACCTTGCATGATCTTGTTTGATTCATTGGGGATGGTAGAGAAGGCTTATTTGGATATTGCTCAAGATTGAATAATCAAGCTACTATTTTCCATTATCAACACATAAATATGGCTAAAACTATGCTTGGTGTGTACAAGCAATCTGTTAAAGGAATAGAAGACATCATGATCTCACAAACTCAACGTGTAAATGAGTTAGAAAGGATACTTCATTCATCTCAGGAAGAAGTAATAAATCTTAGACAAACTAACCAAAAATTGGAGGAACATGCACTCCAAAAAGCCCAACTAAAAAGCTCTCCTTTTGGGTTAAGAGTGAGATCTAGATAGTTTAAAAGTGTTACATGCTTGCAAGGAAGAAATGGATGAGGCTTGCCTTGAAGCTATATGAATAGTGTGGGAGGTTTCTTTTTAGATAATCCTCTAGATAGAATTTCTATGATCAAGTCTTCTATCAAAAACAATGACATGATTGAAATGCTCAAGCTCTCGTAGTGTGCAAGGCTTCAAAGGAAGGTATTCAAGGAAGTTTGCAATGACGTTCATGACTTGGTCAAGCCTGATGAGGTGGTGGAGGCATGTGAACAAGATTTCAATAAGCAGAAAGGGATACATAGCCATATCAAAGCTACTCATCCAAGGTATGAAGCCTCATCGTCTTCATGCGTTCGGCTCACCCTAACCACATATTGTAGCGATGGCACGACACCAACAAAAATTTGGCTATTCGAGGATTCATAGGTGAATACAAACACATTGACAGTTTAATGATTATAAAGAACCCATTAAAAAAAGAAATCAATATTCAAGTATGACATGTATAATAACATATTTACAGATGTTAGAAGGGCCCAATGAGCCATGGTGAAGTTCTATTAGTGCACAATAGAGGACTATGAGGGTAATCTTATTTGTTATATCAAGCTTGATGAGGCACAAATTCTCAAACAACAAAACATGGAAAGAATCAATATAGGGCTGATGAACAAAGCTTTAAATTATTCCCAAGGTAAGGAAAACTAGCCATTACATAGTGCACATTTAGTTAGAGATGGAACTATGGTACATAGGGGCAGCTGCAGTGCCAAATGAGAGTCATGATACTCTCAAATGGTTATTTTAGCACACAAAAATCCAAGTGTCATTGATGCTCAGAATAAAGGTAAGATGCTTGTGGTGGGTGGGGTAGGAACTTTACAGTTGAGTGGCACATGAGTGCTAACTTGAAAGCATTGAAGTGCATGTATGGGGTGTGTGGAGGTCCTAGATGTGCAAACCCATGCCTCTATTGCATGGCAGGCATGAACAGTCCAAATTGGTACAACCCTACAATGCATTGTACGGAGCCTCCATCCACAGAAAAGACAACTGGTGATAAAGACCAAACCAAGACTAAAGGGAAATCAAAGACCAGGAGCAAGTGAACCATGTATGGTACCTGAGGATCCCAATCAGGATCCCATACTTCTTATAAAGCTAGAGAGAGTTCACATTTGTAATTTACATGCAGAAATTAGAATACTGGATAAGCTATTAAAGCTTCATCTTGAATATGCTCATTCCATTTTGTCATCAGAGCTATCGGATACATGTTTAGAGCAATGTGAGATTTTACTCTCTAACATGGACTTTCATGGTGGACATGTGCAACTTAAAAAGAATGAAAAGAAATCAACTAGTACCACTGGTGATGTTCTAGAAGATGTGTCAAATGGGAGAAGCCAAATCTAGGAGGTTCTTGTCAAACTATGAAAACAAACAAGTTATAGCACTATGGGAATGTTGGAAATCTCTATTCAAGCACACAACTAACCAAGCTAATGATCCAAGGATGACAAAGCTTCGTATGAGGATCTGGATAGAGCTTAATAATTTTATAAAACTCTTACATAAGCAAATGACTGAAGGTGATTATGCAAGCCAGATTGAAACAATACAAGATGCTTGTGGAAACAATTGTAGCTACCTAGGGGAACAAGGACATAACCTTCTACCTAGAAAGAGTTTTTGCTTCATTTAATTCGTAAGTTGACTAATAAAATGATATAAAATGATTATTAATATTTTTTATTATATGAATCATATTTTGTTTACACATGGTCCATACTTTTTGTGAGGAACCAAGGGCCTCTTACTACATGGAATACTCAAGGAGGAAGGAAAAATCACACTATGCTGCACGTATCAACTATTTTTGTACAACTCGATATGGTGGTAGAAAAACAAAAATAAATGCACTACAAGAGCTTTTCAACACATTCTACCGAAGGCAAATGCAATGATACAATGAAATTCTTAAAAATCAGGTTAGTTTATACAACACAAAAATAGTCATTGTTATTAACATCAATACATTGTAAACACTCATCATGCTAAATAAAGCGTATCTTTATGCAAGATGGTGATTGAGAAGGAGAAAACGTCAAAGTGACACAAATTGTAATAAAAATTGTTCTTAATACAAGTAGAAAAATACTTTAAAAAAATCTTCTTCTTTTTTGCTTCAATTGTTTGTCTTCCTCAAAGAGAATCCCCTCTTTTTTGGGGTTTTCTTTTGGCAGCTGTTTGCCCTCATCTTTGGATAACTGTTTAGCCTCGTCTTCTTTGGGTAGTTTGCCTCTATACCTTAATAGCTTTTGGAATTGATGGCCTCCAAGAGCATGGGTATTCAAATTAGGAATTGCCTTTGCATATGCCACATAACACAAAAAATAACCTATCCTCAATGCCCACAGCCCTGGTGCATATCCAAAAATACATATAGCTTCCTGCTTCTCTATCAACATTATCTTTTCTACATTTTGATGTATATTTTCATATCCTAAGTATGCTAGCATAACATTAAGGCCATAAATGTAATGTGCGGATCATCTGAATATTTTGAATGGTAAATGATAAGCATGCCTGGAGGTATCCTTGAAATATAGTGGCTGAGGGCTGATTCTCTTTGCTAACACAAAAAGTTCATTTACCTCCACCTCAACCAAGGAATCCATCTTCATCTGCTATCTCAAGCTGTAAACAAATAAAAAATTTACTTTAGAACAATAAAAGTTTTTAAAAAATGTTATGAATTTATCCTTATAAATACCTTTTTATTCCCATCGTCAAAACAAGTCACCTAAGGCTCCCACAAGTCAATTGAACCTTGTGGAGGCATCTCTCCTTTTGAGCATGTAATCATTGGTTGTTCCCTTCCCATATTAGAGATTCCCATGCTTTCTTGAATAGCAAAAAATTCTTCTTCTATGGGAAGAGTGTTTTCTTATTCTTCAAACCTTCTTCTGCACATTTCTATAGCCTTAGGTGCACCGATGAAATTGTCACTTGTTTCTTCTATATCAAGCACTGAAAATTCATCAGTGTCATTTGGATCTAAAAAAATATGATGTAACTTGTTATCCATCTCTTATAAAACCAAGACAATAGTCCTCCCTTATATTCAATAGCTTATTGGATATCTGTTAGTAGTACAAAACTCTTATTGTACTTTAGTGGGAAGGTTAGTAGGCACGGGAGAAGGATCTCCTTCTTTGAAACCTCTATGGAAACATCCATTTCCTCAAAAAGATTTAAACTTGCTTTAAAATCTGCAACATCAAAATTCATGCTCGTTATTTCTTCTTGCTCTATATCCACAACCATTTCTACATTATAAATTTCTTCTTGCTTTTAAATGTCCCCTAGAAATGCTACAGGAGGCTGGACACTGAAATTGTCAAGATTTCTCTTTTCAGCATCCTCAATTCCTAATTTTGCATGTAAATAAAAAAGAAAAGCCACATGATGTTGAAGAAATTTGCATTTCCTACTATGTAATCTGCAATTCTCCATAGTGACTTTCACATTGTTAGGAAGTATGTCATATTTTTTATGCAATCTAGCCTTTTCTGAAGATGTCTGTGGTGACAACATACTAAGATGATCAAACCTCACACCTTCAATATGAATGGCACTATTATCTTTCAATACATAGAAATCTTGCATTTCCTCTTCATTATACTCCTTGAAGTGTTCAATCACTGAACTCATTTCAAATCTTACATTGAAGCATTCCCTATAGCACTCAAGCAAATCTTGTGCACTTGCAAGTTGTAGGAAGTCAAAAAGTTTCTTTGCTAGTGTTTCCTCTATCACAAGAACACCTTCATCACTTGAACCCATCTCTATGCAGTAAACTTTAGATCTAACCAACAACACCTCTAAATAACCTTAGAAGGGTGTAGCTTACGAGCACCCAATAGAAGCTAAGATTCCAGTAGCTAAGGAGTGTTGGAAAGAAGGCGTGATTACTGCAATCCAATCGATTAGGATCCCCCTATTCATGTTGTTTTTCTACCGTTGATGGAGAAGCATATGGGACACAAAAATGGCTCTTGGGTGTAGCTGGGGGGGGCAGGTAGGACAACCCAAGTAGAAATTGGTTCTCAAAAACACCTCTAAATAACCTTGGAAGGGTGTATCTTAGGAGCACACAATAGAAGGTAAGCTTTCGATAGCGAAGGAGAGTGTTGGAAAGACGGCGTGATTATACAATCCAATCGATTAGGATCCCCCTATTTGTGCCAATTTTTTATCTACCATTGATGGAGAAAAATACGGGACACAAAAATGCTCTTGGGTGAAGCTGAGGGGGCAGGTGGGACAACCAAGTAGAATTGTGTGGTTTGAAGTAAGGCAGACATGGTTCATTGGAAACACCGTGCAAAATGTAAAATCAAATATGAACAGATTGATGCTACCGCTTTGTGTTTCTACAGTAGGCAACTGGTTCAAGGAATGTTCTTTCTATTGTGGGGCAGCTCAATGGTAAAGGGCAGCTCAGGGGGGGACGGGGGCAGCTCAATGGTAAAGGGCAGCTCAGCAGCTCAGTGGTAAGGGCCAGCTCAATGGCAACATGCACCTCGAAGGTGGATTTTTCTTAAATTAACCCTAAGATATCTATAGCAACGTGAGGCCACATGGCAATGATACGGATGCCATGTGGCCATGCCACGTATTCACACGTGCAACTCACACATGTGAAATAGCCCCCACATGTGGGAACTCACATGTCGACGTCTGATTGCACATGTGAGTGGCACATGTGTGGTTGTTGCATGTCTAGATACACGTGTGCATTTACACTCCCACGTGTGGATACACGTGTCATCGTACCATTTCGTTATCCATACACCACATGGATTAATCGGTGTTCTATAAATAGGCAAGGTTTTTTTTTACCCTTACATGGAAAGACGAGGCACACTGACTTTTTTTGCACTTTATTTAACCTGTACTTGTTCTTCACCTACACCAGCTCCTATTGGTCTTCAAACTACCATCAGGACCCACTTTGATTTCCCTCCTATTGGTCTTCATCTACACCAACTCTTATTGGTCTCACTAGAATCACAATGCTATATCAATATACCTGAGGCATCAGAATTGCACCTATGCGCACCGTTCTTCCATCATGCCAAAGGTATATTTATATTTTGAATTTTTTTGTTGTGTGTGCAATAAATGTTGATGTAGAAATGTTTTTAGAAAAGAACATTAAGCACCATCTTCTAGCCTAGGCATCCTGAGCAACGTGACTAGGTAAATATCCTTCATAATAACCATCAATACCCTAATCCACTGTTGCATGGACTATTTCCAAAATATCCCTCTTACGCACACTGCACGATGATTCATATTCCATTTGAGTTCTGATAAATTGAAAGATAAATTGAAAGATTGCATTCTCAAGCTAGAAGAGAAGGTTTTCTAGCTAGCTCTGGACATAGGCTTGCTATTGTTTTTAACCTGTATGTGGAAAGATGAACTACAACGGCTTTTTGCACTCTATTTGACTTGTACTTGTTCTTAACCTACACCATCTCCTATTTAACCTGTATGTGGAAAGATGAACTACGACGGCTTTTTACACTCTATTTGACTTGTACTTGTTCTTAACCTACACCATCTCCTATTGATCTTTAAACTACCACCAGGAACCACTTCAATTTCCCTCCTATTGGTCTTCACCTACACCAACTCCTATTGGTCTGACTAGAATCACGGTGCGATATCAATATACCTGAGGAATCGGAATTGCACCTACATGCATCAGGCCGAAGGTATGCTTATGTTTTGAATTTTTTTGTTGTGTGCAATAAATGTTGATGTAGAAATGTTGTTAGAAGAGAACATTAAGCACCTAGCCAAGGCACCCTGAGCAACGTGACTAGGTAAATATCCTTCATGTCAACCATCAATACCCCAATCCGCTTTTTCATGGACTATTTGCAAAATATCCCTCTTAGGTAGGCTATGCGATGATTCATATTCCATTTGAGTTCTAATAATTGAAAGATTGCATTCTCGAGTTATAAGGGAAGGTTTTCTTGCTGGCTCCGGACATAGGCCTCGTTGGAGTACTACAGATCTTACCTAGGTGTCTTCCCCTCTCTCTCTTGCCATCCTAAGCAACATTACTCTCCACCTCAGCATGTGCACTACTCCTCGCAATGCCACTAACATTAGGGGAAGGTTGAGGTCTATAGGGGCCCTTTAAGCTACCATATTATGATTTTAATGACTTTTTGTTAAAATGTTAAGTTTCTTTGACTTTAGATACCTTCTTGTTCTTCAAACGGCTAGAAGTTTGAATTTCAAAGTTTCCCGCCAAAATTGAATTTGAAATCGAGCGAGCGAAACTATATCATGTGACATATCTATGGAAAGAGCTCGACAAGTAGATTCTAGATCTGTAATGTCCGACAAATTTAGAGCTCATATGTAGAAGTTATGGACGTTCGAAATTTCAAAAACGTTCCCTCCCACTTTTTGGAAATGAAAAGTACAAAAAGGCATCTTCTAGAGAATCTTTAGCCACCTTTAATCATCCAACATTTTTGTATACATGGCATCACACGATTGGCTCTTTTCCTTAATAACCTTTTAATCACATGGCATCTTAAAGGACCCCTATAGAACTCAACCTTCCCCTAATGTGGACAGACGGCATGATGCATAACACCGCATGTTATCGGGTCGTCCTATGCACACCGACAAGTACTCTCCCCCTCCATCTGACCTTAGGCCCTTTACATATTTCCCTGTTTGCTTTTCAACCATAACTCTAAAATTGTGAAAGTGAGTGAACACCTCACTCTTCTCCTTCATGAAGTATACCCACACTTTCCTTGTGTGGTCATCAATAAATGTCACATAATACCTGTAGCCTCCCATAGACATGGTCTTTGTAGGACCCCATACATCTGAATGCATAACATCTAGTGCATTTCTGCTCACATTCCTGTTACGTGAAAATACATGCTTTGTTTGCTTTCCAAATTAGCATGCTTCACATATTTTGTGAATACCTTCAACTTTAAACTTTGGCAGCCCTGTCACAATTCCTTTAGTCTCTGCATAGACTTCATTCTCTACACATTCACATGACCAATTCTTTTATGCCAAATGTCTGTGTCTGCAGCAATTCCTGAACCATTTGCAAACATCACAGCACTCACTTCAGGCATGTTTACATTCAATGTAAACATTCTGCCCACTCTGTTGCCTTTTGCAACCAACCTCACTTGTCTTTAAAGTCTTCAACATAACAACCATCATCAGGGTTAAACTAAACCTGCAAACCCTGCTCGATCATCTGGCCAACTGAAACCAGATTCTTTGTTATGTTCCGAACATGAAGTACATCTACAAGGTACTTCACTTTGCTATCCTGCATAGACAATGGCACATCTCCAACATGGGCAATTAGATGAGCAGTGTCATCCCCTATTTCCACAAAACTTGGTCTTTCAAGGTTTTTCATCTCCTTGAACCACTCCCCATGACTTGTCATGTGGTTCGAAGCACCTGAATCAACATACCATACATCATCTTTATGTGCTACTTCAACATTTTCATACATGGCATTCACAACATGCTGCATAACAAACAACCTTTCATTATCCTTGCTCGAGGATGCATAGTTGTTTTGCTGCAATTTCCCATTTTGCATGTCAGCTTGCTTCTTATAATAATCTACCTGCACATGTCTAGGCTTACCACAATAAAATCATCCACGTGTATCATCATACTGCCTTTGCCAATTTCCATGACCTCTTTGACTCCCCCTACCTCTGAATTGGCCTCTTCCACCTGCGTGTTGTTGTTGTTATTGTTGTAAATTCTGGGACTGTTGCTGCTGCTGGCCATAATTCTGATTACTTGTTCAGCCACCTCCTTGACCGCGTCCACGGCCTCCTCTACCTCGTCCTCTTCCTGAACTTGTGTAGAAGCCCTGTTGCTCTGAATTGTTTTTGTTTTGTGAAGACTGTTGGTCTTCACCCAGACACCAAATCTGTAAAATTGGGAATGTTTTCCCGAGTCCGAATAGACGTCTTGAACGCCTTGTATTGTGGCCCGAGACCACGTAGATAGACTTCCACCTTGTCATCATCATCTACTGAAACACCAATAGATGCAAGGGATTCCATAATACCCTTTATCTTCAATGCATAGTCATTCACACAGACATACTCTTTTTCTCCACAGTATGAAGTTTATTCTTCAACTGTATCTTGCATCCTTGGGGGACTTGGCATCCTGTATGTTCCCAATCATGGTGTCCTGTATACTGATAGAGAGCCAATGCATAACTTTTTTGGCTCCTTGGTTCTAGTCCTTGAACTCTTTTATATCAGCAACAGTCGGATTGATGTCCGGTATCTCTAGTGCCTCTTCATGCTCACCTTCTATGTAGTCCCAATAACCCTTTTCCATTAGGAAATTCGTCAACCTGGACCTCCAAGCATGGAAGTTGTTCTTATCAAGCTTCTCAGCAACAATCTGGTTTATGCCATCATTTGACATCTTGCCACACACAAATTTACCAGAAACAGCACTCTGGTTTGTCCTGCACAAAACTGTTGTATTTTTTGCAGCGATACTATAGTAGACTCAGATGGGATGGGGATACAGAGAATGTGATGAATGTGGATGTGATATGATGTGATGTGATGTGAGTCAGATAAGTATGAATATCCTCTCATCTCATCATTCACATCCACATCCCTTTTACTTCACATCTCATCCAATTCATTTTCATTACGTCACATCCCATTTACATCTTATCACATCCCATTTACATCTTATCACATCCATTCACATCCTATCGCATCCCATTTACATCTTATCGCATCCCATTTATATCCTATCACATCCTATCGCATCCCGTTTACATCTTATCATATCCATTCACATCTTGTCACATCCCATTTACATCTTATCACATCTATTCACATCTATCCACATCTTATCACATTTATTCACATCTTATCACATTTATTCACATCTTGTCACATCCCATTTACATCTTATCACATCTATTCACATCCCATTTACATCTATTCACATCCTATCGCATCCCATTTATATCATTTCACATCCTATTCCCATTTAGTAGCTTTTTTTTCTCGGATACCGATAATGGGACTTTTTCTAAATTTCTGCCAATTGCTTGGCCACCTGGATAAAGGTTCTTTTTCTTGACGACTATTTCCATATTCTTTCTCAATTTCTCAAATGAATTATATTCAATATTCCTCTTTTGAATAAAAGAATTCATGGGATTTACAAAATCAATTCTACCCATATTTCCACTTTTGATAAATAATCATAAATTGAATTATACTAAAAATTTCTCTTTTTCCCATTTAATTTCTTGGATCTCAAATATCATGGGAATTCCTCTTTTTTCATTTAATTATTTGCATTCCAATGTCAGGGAAATTCCTCTTTTATCATAAAATAAATATATCTAAATTTCCTCTTTCCTTTAATAAAATATCTATTAATTCAATATGCCAAGAATTTCACTTTTTCCATTTAAGTGATTGAATTCCAAATGTCATAGGAATTCCTCTTTTATCATTTAAATATTTCTCATGCATAAAATAAATTTATCTAAAATTTATCTTTTAATTTAAATAAAATACTCATTAATTCCAATATGCTAGGAATTTCACTTTTTCTATTTAAATGATTGAATTCCAAATGTCATAGGAATTCCTCTTTTATCATTTAAATTTTTCTCGTGCATAAAATAAATTTATCTAAAATTTATCTTTGAATTTAAATAAAATATCCATTAATTCCAATATGCTAAGAATTTCACTTTTCCTATTTAAATGATTGAATTCCAAATGTCATAGGAATTCCTCTTTTATCATTTAAATATAATTACCATAATTTCCTCTTTAACACAATAATGGTCCATGAGATCGAAAATTCCATCTGAACATTCCTCCCTAGGAATTTTAGTTATGTAGGTTTTTAATTTGTCATCCCTTAACTTGATCCACTAGGTCAAGTGTTAATAACAGCAATCTATCTCAGCACAATCCACTAATCTCATAGAGATTTGCTGAAGTCACAATCATCATTCTAGTTTTTATCATCATCACTGGGATTCGTCCCATTCATCCTCATTGTTGCTTTGTTAAACTTATCTTTTTTCAACTAGAATTCAGGAATCATTATCTTTCAATCAAAATCCAAATCAACTCATCAATTCTCAACCAGAATTCTAAAATCATATCAACCAGCATATTCGAATTCATCATCTGGATAGTATTTTTGCTTATAATTTTCAGGTCTTAGATTTACTCGTATATACTACCAGTAAAGAGCTGCAATTATACCTTCGTCGGTGTATACGGGTAGTCACGGTCCTTGGAATTATAGGGTAAATACCATCATGTCTAGGCCTCAAGCAAGTCAGGGATTCCATATAATTGCGATACTTCCATCTGAAGACCCAATTACCTATTTATGAATCTTCATTCTGAATATCAAATTGTATGAATTTCATCACACAATTACAACCTTTTACTGTCCCATGGGTTAGCCAACCGCCAAGCCACTGTAGTGATGGGATCCAATTAGGAACTTGGTTATGTTTTGTAACAGGTACCAAGGAAAAGAGCTCCCAGCCCCCTAGCCAGCGCTTCATGCAAATGCAAACTTCAAGATAGTCACACCACTTACACACCCAATATGAAATTTTGTTTTTCACAGATTCAGCTGACTTTCAAACAATCTTTGAATGAAACCATAGTATCACTGATCATAATTCTCCAAATTATCTAGTTGAATTCTCATTTCCCATCATTCCTTCATGGGTGTACCTATGGTATCATTGGTAACCAAAACGCTTCACCACCTGTCCACTCAGGGGCCTTTTTGATAGTTCCTAGCTCATAGTACCCGCCGGCAATATATTCACTTATAAAAATCAAGATGGAATCTCCGTTGAAGATCAGCAAGATAAACCAACAAATCCATATAAAAGAGCCATGGACTCATCCGTTGAGGACCAGCAAGGTCAATCAACCAGATCCATGCCCGAATTCAAAAAACAACTCTTACTCCTTGTTCCAATATCTTCCTCGAAGCACGTGTGGGTATCCTCGGCAACCCAGAGCCTGAGCACCGTATGGTTAGCACCCTCTAGGATCCTTCGCAGGTCACCTAGCGCTTCACTCATAGTCCGCTTCCTTGGTCCCTCATCCACCGTACTGGAAGCTCACCATTTAAATCGAACCGAGGCTAGTCAAGACCTTGGTCGACCGTGCTACGTGAGACGTCCTCTGTTGACTCTCCGCCAGCTGTTGCAACTTTATCAGTTAGGTCTCCATGACCTCATTCACTCACAAGATGGTCAAAATGCTTCCCCAACATTCTTGACATAAAACAGTCATTTAAAAACATGTCATAAATACAGTTTCTATAACGAACTCTCATCTTTCCACATTGTTCCACATCAATCCATATTACTTAATCCAAGTCCAATCATATGTATTCCCATCGTCCTTCATCCATTCTCATCCAATCACATCATTTTCCATCACATCCACATCCACATCCATTTACTTCTGATCTCACCCTTTCACATATCCTCTCATCTCATTCTCATCTCATCATTCACATCCACATCTCTTTACTTCACATCTCATCCACATTCATTTTCATTACACCACATTCTATCACATCTCATTTACATCTTATCACATCCATTCATATCCTATCGCATCCCATTTATATCCTATCCCATCCATTCACATCCTATCATATCCCATTAGCATGTTATCACATTTATTCACATCCTATCGCATCCCATCTATATTATTTCACATCTTTTTTCCATTTAGTAGCTTTTTCTACTTCGATACCGATAATGGGACTTTTTCTAAATTTCTCCTAATTGCTTGGCCTAGATAAAGGTTCTTTTTCTTGACGACTATTTTCATATTCTTTCTCAATTTCTCAAATAAGTTATATTCAATATTCCTCTTTTGAATAAAAGAATTCATGGGATTTACAAAAATCAATTCTACCCATATTTTCACTTTTGTTAACTAATCATAAATTGAATTATACTAAAAATTTCTCTTTTTCCCATTTAATTTCTTGGATCTTAAATGTCATAGGAATTCCTCTTTTATCATTTAAATATAATTACCATAATTTTCTCTTTTCTTAATTTTTTAATTAACAAAAGAGAAATTTTCTCTTTTATCATTTAATTATATTAACCATAATTTTCTCTTTTCTTTATTTTTTTAATTATACATAAACCTTAAAAATTAGTTTTCCATTGAATGTGATGAAAATCATTCTTTTAGCCTAGTATATTTAATCCTAGAATATGGTAGGAAGTTCTCTTTTCACGTTATGCATAAGAACGAATTATGTATCAATTTCTTAAAAATTTTGCCATAGCTCCGCTGCCTGCTATTACTAGAAAATTTTAATATTTTTGAAAAGAATAAGACATAGTAATGTAATTATGATAGTATGATTATCGTTTAACCTTAAATCCAATTTATGGATTATCTCATAATATACCATAATTTTCAAGCATGTAAGTATTTAAAACCATTTTCTCAACCTCTAGATTCACAAGCCTAGAGTTTGATTTGTGAATTAAGAATTTCTCCATGAGAAGCATCAATTGAATAGAGAATTGGTCATAGCAATGACCATTCTTTGGGGGAGAGAGAGAGATGAACATAAAAGCATCCTAAATTAAGCATAAATATAAACTTTTCTTAATTATTCATTATAACTCTTAAGAAAAGCTTGATTTGCATTGTAACCACTTAATCTAAGACTTCTCAAGCTTGAGAGGGGTTGAGAAGTGAAAAACATTGAGAATAGTAGAAAAAAACCATAAAATTACACTTTACCTCTTGTTTTTTCTTGCTTCTCTATCTTAGAAGAAGCCCCCAACCAATCAATTGGTTTGTGTGTTGAAAGGAAAGCTCCAAGGATGGTTGAAGAGAGAGAGAGGCTCCACTCTCTCCAAAAGTAGAGGATTTTTAAGGGATAATAAAAAATATCATTATTTTAGTATAATACTGGCATGGTATAGTTCACAGATTTTTTTTACAAAGGACTAAGGATCTATTTATAGATGAGGGAGGCCTCTAACCAAGTCCAACTAGGTTCTAGAATTTTCCAAGTTTAGTTTGGCTGAATTTGGACAAGATTTGGATCTAGTTTGGCTCCCTTTTGATTTGGTTTAATCCACGAGAAAGGAGAGATAAAAATATCACAATTTGTTTGAGTTAAAAACTCCACCACATGTGTGAAATAGGGACCTCCTTGAAGTCCCCCCTTCTCCTTTACCAAGGTGTCAAAAATGTATCATTATACCAAAATATGTCATTTTTTTAGTAATATCTCATAGTTTTTAACTAATAAACCTTGTACTTCTTGAATATACATATCATAGAACTTCACCATTGCAGCTTGCAATTTGCACACATCCAAGACAAACTTGTTCTTTGGATTTAGATTGAAGATCACTTCTTTAGCATAATGCTTGAATACATGTGAGTGAACTATGTGTTTACGCTCACCAATTAGTTTGACATTGTTATTCAATTGTTGTCTTAATTTTCTGACACTAAAAGGGCACGTCAACGGAGTTACCCTTTTGTTTTGCAACATGGACTTAAAACCTGCATCCATTTGTCTGTAGATCATTGCATATGATTCTCTAGTTAAACCAACTTTGTCACAATACCTTGAGCTTCAATTGCCGCAAATGCATTCTTTAGATCTTGCAATCATGCATGCACAAGGTTATCACTAATTGTTCTAAACTTTGAATAAGAAAGTGTAGACATCACCATCTATCTCAAGAAGACTTTTTAGAGTATCTTTTGCAAACAGCTTGGGGTATTTGTCCAGTAGCTCTTCATATTGCTCTTCTTCTTCCAAAGATAGAGGTTATGATATGGAGAAAAAAGGTTATAGATGTTATAATCCTACCACTCATGAGATGTTATAACCCTACCACTCATGAGATGCGAGTAAGCAAAGATGTTGTCTTTGATGATGTGAGTAGCTGGTATACACCAACAGTGAAGGAAATAGAAGATGCAAATGTAAGAAGTGTTGATGTTGCACAACATATAGAGCAGTAATCATAGATGCTTAGTAGACCTGGAGAGTCCTTTAGCAGTGGATCCAATGTTAGCCCATGGTCAAGCAGGTTGAGGACAGATGTAGGTACACATGCATGACGTAGAGGGAAGGAAAAGGTAGATCAACCTTTTGTGCTTGATCTGTCAGCAAGTCACTCATATGTCGATAGTGACTCTAGCAGCTCTGAGCAGAGCCTTGATAAGGAGCTTGGCATTCCATCTATGGTTACTCTTGGTGTAAGGAGAATGAGGGCTCGAGGCCCGTCACTCATAAATATGTAAGCGTAGCACGTGGATTCAACAGAAGGGGTTTTTTTAATCCCTTTTTTACACATTTTTTTACATACACAAGTGTACCATTTAAAGGGGGTATTTACGGATTGAATAGAAAAAAAGTGTGTTTTACTCATTAAAAATTTATAGATAAGGGGTTTTTAAATTAGGTTTTGAACACATGTGATATAGAGATTTTACATATAGTGAACCCCTCCGAGAACAAGGGCTATTTGGAGGATACTTGGCAGTGATCCAGGTGTATGTAGGTTTACGATGGTTAGGTACCCTATTGACATGTTGAGATATGATGGATATATAGCCCATCACTATGCTTACATGGTTAAAGCAATATGGGAATTAGAGCCCACTTGTTTTAAGTAGGCACTTGGAAATATGAAATGGGAAGATGCCATGAATGAGATGGAAGAATTGGATACAAATGCAACATGAGAGTTAGTGACTTTGCCTAAGGAAAAGAAGGAAATTGGATGTAAGTGGGTGTATAAAGTCAAGCATAACGCTAATGGTTTAGTGAGAAGGTATAAGGCAAGATTGGGGGCCAAAGGCTATGCGCAGACTTATAGCATTGACTATGAAGAGAAATTCAGCCCGGTTGCAAGAATGGCAACTGTGAGGGCTATCATTTCTATGGGGGCTGGCAAAGGGTTGGTCTCTTTACATCAGATAGATTTAAAGAATGACTTCTTGCATGGTGATTTGCAAGAAGAAGTTTACATGATGCAGCCACCAGGTTATGAGAGTGATGCACACCTAGATTTTGTGTGCAGGTTACTCAAAGCCTTGTATGGCTTGAAGCACGCACCTAGAGTATACTCAAGCAAGATCGGGGAGTATTGTTACCATTGAATGCAAGTTTTTCACTTTATGTGAAAAAGACAGATAGAGGGATTGTGTTATTCGTCATCTATGTAGATGACTTGATTATCACTGGTGATAGTGATGACATACGTGATGTCAGGAGGCTTTTGAAGTAAAAGTTTGTGAATGAAGGATTTGGGTGAGCTATGGTATTTATTGGGCATACAGGTGGTGAGATCACCTCATGGCATTTTGTTATTGTAGAGGCAATATGGCTTGAACATGTTGTCTAAGTATGGTATGGTAAATGATGCAAAAGAGCGGTGTTTGGAGCAAAAGAGCGGTGTTTGGAGCAAAATATAAAACCTGAAAATTTTTTGCAAAGTGCCAAAAGTGGGTTTTTTACTCAAGTTGTGGAGCAATTCTTTAGTAATTGATGTGTGGATGCTTACCAAGTGTGGTTGAGCATTGAGCAGGTATATTTTACTTTGATTCTGTGATTTTGAGCTTGTCAGAATGGGTGATGGTCCCGTACAAATTATTGGTGAGAAGCTTGACAGGAACAACTTCCAAGTGTGGAAGTACAGGATGATAAATTTCCTAAAAGGCAAAGGCTATTGTGCCTTGATTACAGGTGATGAGGAGAAGCCAAGGCTCCCAGTGGAGAATGTAACTCTCGCACAAAGGATAGCACATAGGACATGGACAGAAAGAGCATTTAAAGTGTTGCATTACTTCTCTATATGTGTGGCAGATGCCATGCTTTGTCATATACAGGATTGTGGAACTCCTAAGGAAGCATGGGACACTTTGGTGAAAATGTATGACACCAACACGTAGCCCAAGAAAATGCAATTGAAGCAAAAGATGCATAGCTTGATTCGCAACAACAACAAGAACATAAATGATTATGTGCAGGAGATAAAGGGATGTGCAGATGCATTGGCATCTATTGGTGCATCCATGGATGATGAAGATGTTGTTGCAATCACATTGAATGGTCTTGGAAAAGACTACAAAGCTTTTGAGACCTCGATTAGGGTTTGAGGTGGTGAGTCTCCAGAGTTTGAGGAGCTTGTCTCGTTCCTCATTGTTGAGGAGATGAAGATTGGACTTGGTTCCTCATCTAGCAGTAGTGGTCATGCTAGGGACCAAGCATTCTATTCATTTCGTGGTGCTAGAGGCAGGGGGAGATCTGCTTCTAGAGGTCGTACAGGTGGGCCTCGCCCACGGATATCCTGACAGGAGACTAATCCCTCGGTTCTTTCAAAACCGAACCTGGAAAAACTTCCCTTGCCCGAAAAGCACGAGCGATTCCTCTAGGATATTTTTACTCTAACATAGTCAAGGTCATTACTGACCAAACTGATCCGACCGAGAACCTAAAGTCACTTGGTCAGATCAAGGAAGCAACTTGCACCTGGATCATAGAGATCAACTCTTTTTTCCCCATCGAGAGGCACAGCCGTTGATTCCTTTTTCTATAGAACAATTACTATCCGGGATTTACTTCATCTAGCGTACTACAACAGGAATTGAGTCTCATTTTACGGATCCATCAGTCCAACCTCAGTCCCATGGGTTAGCCAACCACCCAACCACTATAGTGATGGGATCCAATTAAGAATTTGGTTAGGTTTTGTTCTGAGTACCAGGGAAAAGAGTTTCCAGGCTCCCTAGTAGCCGGTTGTTCATCCAAACCTAAAGCTAGTCACACTACTTACACACCCAATATGAAATTGCTTTCTTCACAGATTCAGCTATCTTTAAAACAATCATTTAATAAAGCCATAGCATCACTGATCACAATCCTCCAAAATATCCGATTGAATCTTAATTTCTAATCATTCCTTCATCAGAGTATCTATGGCATCATTGGCAACCAGAACACTCACCACCTGTCCACTCACAGGGGCCTTTTCGATAGTTCCTAGCTCATAGTACCCGGCAATATATTCACTTAGAAAAAATTCAAGATGGAATCTCCGTTAAAGATTAGCAAGGTCAACCAACAGATCCATATAAAAGAGCCATGGACTCATCCGTTGAGGACCAGCAAGGTCAATCATTCAGATCCATGCCCGGTTTTAGAAAACAACTCTTACTTCTTGTTCCAATATCTTCCACGATGCAAGTGTGGGTATCTTCGCTGACCCAAAGCCCGCCGAGCACCGTATGGTCAACACCCTCTAGGATCCCTCACAGGTCACCTAGCACTTCACTCAATTGCCGCTTCCTTGGTCTCTCATCCACCGTATACCGGAAGCTCACCATTTAAATCGAACTGAGGCTGGCCGACCTTGCTACGCGAGACATCCTCCGTTGACTCTCCGTCAGCTATTGCAACTTTATCAGTTAGGTCTCCACGACCTTATTCACAAGACGGTCAAAATGCTTCCCCAGCATTCTTGACATAAAACAGTCATTTACAAACAGGTCATAAATACAGTTTCTATAATGAGCTCTGGTCTTTCCACAGTGTTCCACATCAATCCATATTACTTAATCCACGTCCGATTCATATGTGTACCCATTCTCATCCAATCACATCATTTTTCATCTCATCACATCAGATTTATTCACATCACATATCATCCATTCACATCCCATATCATTTATTCACATTCTGATTCACATGACATCAAATCTCATTCATTCTCATCTCGATTCACATCACACTACATCTTATCCATTCACTCACATCGACATCACATCCTTTCACATACACATCCTCATTCATTCTTCCACATTCCTACTTCCACATACACATCCATATCCACTCTTCCACGTGCACATTCACATCCACATCCATTCTTCACATATACATCTGCATTCATACATCCACAGACACATCACATCTTATCCATTCACTCACATCGACATCACATCCTTTCACATACACATCCTCATTCATTCTTCCACATTCACATCCACATTCCTACTTCCACATACACATCCATATCCACTCTTCCACGTACACATTCACATCCACATCCATTCTTCACATATACATCCGCATTCATACATCCACATACACATCCACATCTATACATCCAGATTCATTCTTTCACATACACATCTACATTCATTCTTCCACATACTCATCCACATCCATACATCCACATCTACATCCACATACATACATCCACATCCATATCCACATCCATACATCTACATCTACATCCATATCCACATACACATCCACATCCATATCCACATCCATACATCTACATCCATATCCACATCCATACATCCACATCCACATCCACATCCACATCCATACATCCACATCCATATCCACATCCATATATCTACATCCATACCCACATACATATCCACATCCATACATCCACTTCCACATCCACATCCATATCCACATCCATACATCTACATCCATATCCACATACACATCCACATTCATACATCCACATCCATATCCACATCCATACATCCACATCCACATCCATATCCACATACACATGCACATCCACATCCATATATCCACATCCATACATCTACATCCATATCCACATCCACATCCACATCCATACATCCACATCCATATTCACATCCATACATCTACATCCATATCCACATACACATCCACATCCATACATCTACATCCATACATTCATATCATACACATCTACATCCATATCCACATTTATTCATTCTCATACACATGCATACCCTTTCTTTTACATATACATCCGCATTCACATCCAATCACATCCCATACTCATCTTATCGCATCCATTCTCATCCTATCACATCCCATACACATCTTATCGCATCCCATTTACATATTATCACATCCCATACACATCTTATCACATCCATTTACATGCTACTCCCATCTCATCCTATCACATCCCATACACATCTTATCGCATCCCATTTACATATTATCACATCCCATACACATCTTATCACATCCATTTACATGCTACTCCCATTTAATAGCTTTTTCTAGATTGATACCAATAATAGGACTTTTTCTAAATTTCTGCCAATTGCTTGGCCTAATTAAAGATTCTTTTTCTGACAACTATTTCCATATTCCTTCTCAATTCCTCAATTGAATTATATTCAATATTCTTCTTTTGAATAAAAGAATTCATGGGAGTTATAGAAATCAATTCTACCCATATTTTCACTTTTGGTAAATAATCATAAATCGAATTATACTAAAAATTCCTCTTCTTCCCAGTTAATTTCTTGGATCCCAGTTACCATGGGAATTCCTCTTTTTGCATTTAATTATTTACATTCCAATGTCATGGGAATTCCTCTTTTTCCATCAATTATTTCTCATAAAATAAATTTATCTAAATTAAAATATCCATTATTTCAATATGCTAGAAATTTCTCTTTGCCCGTCTAAATGATGGAATTCCAAATGTCTTAAGAATTCCTCTTTTGACATTTAAATATTTCTCATAGATAAATAAATTTATCTAAAAATTCATCTTTGAATTTAAATAAATTATCCCATAATTTCAATATACTAGGAATTTCTCTTTTCCCATCCAAATGATGGAATTCCAAATGTAATAGGAATTCCTCTTTTAACATTTAATTATTTCTCATAGATAAATAAAATTATCTAAAAATTTATCTATTAATTTAAATGAATTATCCAATAATTCCAATGTACTCGGAATTTCTCTTTTCCCATCCAAATGATGGAATTCCAAATGTAATAGGAATTCCTCTTTTAACATTTAATTATTTCTCATATCTAAAAATTTATCTTTAAATTTAAATAAATTATCCAATAATTTCAATGTGATAGGAATTTCTCTTTTCCCATCTAAATGATGGAATTCCAAATGTTATAGGAATTCCTCTTTTAACATTTAATTATTTCTCATAGATAAATAAAATTATCTAAAAATTTATCTTTAAATTTAAATGAATTATCCAATAATTTCAATGTGATAGGAATTTCTCTTTTCCCATCCAATTGATGGAATTCCAAATGTAGTGGAAATTCCTCTTTTATCATTTAAACTTATCTATGCAAAAAGATAAATTTAACTAAATTTTCTCTTGAAAATTAAATAAAAATCTTCATTAATTCCTTTACACTAGGAATTACACTTTCCTTATTTAACTATTTGAATTCCAATATGGTGGGAATTCCTATTTCATCATATAAATTTATCTATGCAAAAAGATAAATTTAACTAAAATATTTCTTTAATTTTTACATAAAATATACATTATATTAGTATTTTAATTTTTTCTCTTTATTCTTTAAAATACATGGATTTCCATTATCATGGGGATTACTCTTTTAACATAAAAATAAATTACTAGAATTTCTCTTTTTTCTAATTTATTAATTAAGCATAAACATAAAAATCAATTTCTCCATGATTTCAATGAGAATCATTCAATTAATCTAAGATGATAATTCCTAGAATATGGTAGGAAGTCCTCTTTTCATATTATGAAGGAAAATGTTTTATGTGTTTATTTTACAAAAATTTTACCATAGCTCCAGTGCTATTACTGATAATTCTCAATTTAATTGAGAGAATGAAGTTTAATATTATTGATATGATTAGAATGACCACTAATTGGATCATTATCCAATTATGGATTGATTCATAATTTCTCTATGAAATAAATATCATAAAAGCATTAAAAAGCCATTATTTTGGCCTGCAATTAGACAAGCATAGAAATTACTTTTGGATTAGAGAAATGCTTCATGAGAAGCTTCATTTGGATTGAGAATAGGTCATAGGAATGACCTTTCTTTTGGGGGAGAGAGAGAAATGCTTAAAAATCATTAAAATTAAGCATAAATGAAAATTTATGTGTTTCTTTATTACAATTCATAAAAGAACTTCAATAGTAATCAAAAGCCATTCAAATTAAAGCTTCTCAAGCTTGAGAGGGGTTGAGAAGAGAAGCATTTGGATTTTTAATATTAAAAAAAAGACAATAATCCTCACTTTACCTTCTAATTTACTTGATTCTTTGATCATAGTAGAGGGCCCCAACCGTTTGGTTCTTTGATCATAGTAGAGGCCCCCAACCGTTTGGTATGTTGTAGGAGTCACCAAGGAAGATTGAAGAGAGAGAGAAGCTCCAATCTCTTCAATTTTGTAGAGGTTTTTAGAGGATAATAGAAAATATCATTATTTCAACATAATACTGGCATAATATAGTTCTCATATTTTTTTACAAAGGGCTAATGATCTATTTATAGGTGAAGGAGGCCTCTAACCAAGTCCAACTAATTTCTAGAATTTTCCAGGTTCAGTTTGGTTGAATTTGGACAAGATTTGGACCTAGTTTGGTTCCCTTTTGATTTGGTTTGATCCAATAGAGAGGAGAGATAAAAATATCACAATATTTTTTAGTTTAAAACTCCACCACACATGTGAAATAGGTGCCTCCTTGAAGGGCCCCCTTTTCCTTACACATGTGTCAAAAATGAAGCATTATACCCAAAATATCTCATTTTTTTAGTAATACTCATAGTTTTTTAAAAATAAACTTTGTACTCAGTCAACTCTTCATCTTATGTGGGCATTTACTCATTTTTTGGTATTTTTCTTTTATAAATTGGATTTATCTCCTCCCCACACTTGGATTGATCCTATTGGCCCATAGGAACCTTAATTGGACCATAATCCAAAAATTTCTGAAAATCTAGACCCTTAGGCTAAGGTCCTTTATACCCATTTCTAATTAATTCCAATTGCACATTAGAAAGTTCTTCTTGAATTTCTGTTTCAGGGGAAACCATTTTAGTTACTAGGAGGATTTTTATATCAAAAATATCTCAATTTTGGACTATCTCTCTCTAGATATTTTCTCTCTCTAGGTCAAAATAGGATAAAACATAATCGATCTTTTATTTCAGAGGAGGGAATAATTACAATATCAGAAGGGGAGGTTCTTACACCTGTACACCTCAAAAGCTGGGGGGGAGGAATCTTACATCCTACCCCACTTAAAAAATGCGAGATGTCTCATCTCGCAAACTAGAGGACAACTCTTTCCCTTAAAATCCAACTGATTCTGGGGCTCCTTATATTCTGGTCAACCCAACAGAATCTTGGGATAAATATCCCTTTTATAGAACTCACCATTAAATAACAATTCATTTAGATCATATCATTCATATCTTTAATACAATAATGGTCCATTAGATCGAAAATTTCTTTCTGAACATTCCTCCATAGGAATTTCAGTCAAGCAAGTTCTCAATTTGTCATCCTATTAACTTGATCCACCGGGTCAAGTGTTAACAGTAGCAATCTGAGAGCACAATCCACTAATCTCATAGTGATTTGCTGAGGTCATTATCGTCATTCCAGTTACAAACATTATCAGAGGGACTTGTCCCATTCATCCTCAATATGGTTTTGTTCAGCTTATCACTTTTCAACCAAAATTCAGGAATCATCTTTCAACCAGAATTTTAAAATCATATCAACCACATTCGAATTCATCATCTCGATAGCATTTTTGCTTAAGGTCTTAGATTTACTCGTATATACTGCCAGTAAAGAGCTGCAGTTATACCCTCGGTATATACAGGTAGTCACGGTCCTTGGAATTATAAGGTAAATACCATCATGTCTAGGCCTCAAGCAAGTCAGGGATTCCATACAATTGCGATACTTCCATCTGAAGACCCAATTACCAATTTACGAATTTCAGTCTGAATATGAACTTGTATGAATTTCATCACACAATTCCAACTTTTTACTGTTACTTCATAAATTTTTGACATTTTTAGCTTCTCAGTTGGTCCACTATAGCCAATTTGCTCTAATACAAGCTGAAAGATCCCTGCCCCCTCCACTATAGCCAATTTACTCTAATACAAGCTAAAAGATCCCTGCCCCCTCCACGCAAGGGTGCAAGCACTCCTTGCACCGTGCATGGTCCTCTCACTCGAGGCCTTGCCACCCCACAGATATCCGGACAGGAGACTAATCCCTCGGTTCTTCCAAAACCGAACCCGGAAAATCTTCCCTTGCCCAGAAAGCACAGGCAATTCCTCCAGGATATTTTTACTCTAACGTAGTCAAGGTCATTACTGACCAAACTGATCCGACCGAACCTAAAGTCACTTGGTCAGATCAAGGAAGAAACTTGCACTTGGATCATCGAGATCAACGCTTTTTTCCCCATCGAGAGACACAACCGTTGATTCCTTTTTCCATAGAACAATTACTATCCGGGATTTACTTCATCTAGCGTACTACAACAGAAATCAAGTCTCATTTTATGGATCCATCAGTCCAGCCTAACCCCATCCAGTCCCATGGGTTAGCCAACCGCCCACCAACCACTGTAGTGATGGGATCCAATTAAGAATTTGGTTAGGTTTTGTCCCGAGTACCAGGGAAAAGAGTTCCTAGGCCCCCTATTCGGTGCTTCATGCAAACTTAAAGCTAGTCACACCACTTACACACCCAAAATGAAATTGCTTTCTTCACAGATTCAACTATCTTTAAAACAATCATTCAATGAAGCCATAGTGTCACTAATCACAATCCTCCAAAATATCCGGTTGAATCTTAATTTCTAATCATTCCTTCATCGGAGTATCTATGGCATCATTGGCAACCAGAACGCTCACCATCTGTCCACTCTCAGGGGCCTTTTCGATAGTTCCTAGCTCATAGTACCCGGCAATATATTCACTTATAAAAAATTCAAGATGGAATCTGCGTTGAAGATCATCAAGATCAACCAACAGATCCATATAAAAGAGTCATGGATTCATCCATTGAGGACCACCAAGGTCAATCAACCAGATCCATGCCCGGTTTCAGAAAACAACTCTTACTCCTTGTTCCAATATCTTCCACGACACATGTGTGGGTATCTTTGACTACCTAGAGCCCGAGCACCGTATGGTTTGTAGGTCACCTAGCACTTCACTCATAGGCCGCTTCCTTGGTCCCTCATCCACCGTACCGGAAGCTCACCATTTAAATCGAATTGAGGCTGGTCAAGTCCTCGGTCGACCTTGCTATGCGAGACGTCCTCCATTGACTCTCCGTTAGCTGTTGCAACTTTATCAGTGTTGAGGTCTCCACGACCTTATTCCATAAGACGGTCAAAATGCTTCCCCAGCATTCTTGACATAAAACAGTCATTTACAAACAGGTCACAAATAAAGTTTCTATAATGAACTCTCGTCTTTCCACATTGTTCCATATCAATCCATATTACTTAATCCATGTCCAATTCATATGTGTACCCATTCTCATCCAATCACATCATTTTCCATCTCATCACATCAGATTCATTCACATCACCTATCATCCATTCACATCCCATATCATTCATTCACATCCCATATCATTCATTCACATTCTGATTCACATGACATCACATCTCATTCATTCTCATCCCGATTCACATCACATTACATCTCATCCATTCACTCACACATCGACATCACATCCTTTCACATACATCTCCTCATTCATTCTTCCACATTCGTACTTCCACATACACATCCATATCCACTCTTCCACGTACACATTCACATCCACATCCATTCTTCACATACACATCCGAATTCATACATCCACATACACATCCACATCCATTCTTCCACATACACATCGACATTCATTCTTCCACATACACATCAAAGTTCATTCTTCCACATACTCATCCACATCCATATCCATATCCATATCCACATCCATACATCCACATACACATCAAAGTTCATTCTTCCACATACACATCAAAGTTCATTCTTCCACATCCATACATCCACATCCATACATCCACATCCACATCCACATCCACATCCACATCCACATCCATACATCCACATCCATATATCCACATCCATACATCTACATCCATATCCACATACACATCCACATCCATATCCACATCCATACATCTACATCCATGTCCACATACACATCGACATCCATACATCCACATCCACATCCATGCATCCACATCCACATCCACATCCATACATCCATATCCATAACCATATCCATACATCTACATCCACATCTACATCCATATCCACATACACATCCACATCCATACATCCACATCCACATCCATACATCCACATCCATACATTTACATCCATATCCACATACACATCCACATCCATACATCCACATCCATATCCACATCCACATCCACATCCACATCCATACATGCACCTCCACATCCATATCCACATACACATCCACATCCATACATCTACATCTACATCCATATCAACATACACATCCACATTCATACATCCACATCCATATCCACATTCATACATCGACATCCACATCCACATCAACATCCATACATCCATATCCACATACATATCCACATCCATACATCCACATCCATATCCACATCCACATCCATACATCTACATTCATATCCACATACACATCCACATCCACATCCATACATCTACATCCATATCCACATACACATCCACATCCATACATCCACATCCATATTCACATCCATACATCTACATCCATATCCACATACACATACACATCCATACACCTACATCCATACATTCACATCATACATATCTACATTCATATACACATTTATTCATTCTCATACACATGCGTACCCTTTCTTTCACATATACATCCGCATTCACATCCAATCACATCCCATACTCATCTTATCGCATTCGTTCTCATCCTATCACATCCCTTACACATCTTATCGCATCCAATCACATCCAATCACATCTTATCACATCCAATCACATCCCAATCACATCTTATCACATCCAATCACATCTTATCGCATCCAATCACATCCAATCACATCCAATCACATCCCATACTCATCTTATCGCATCCGTTCTCATCCTATCACATCCCATACATATCTTATCGCATCCAATCACATCTAATCACATCCCATACTCATCTTATCGCATCTGTTCTCATCCTATCACATCCCATACACATCCCATTTACATATTATCACATCTGTTCTCATCCTATCACATCCCATACTCATCCTATCACATCCCATACACATCTTATCGCATCTGTTCTCATCCTATCACATCCCATACACATCTTATCACATCCCATTTACATATTATCACATCCCATACACATCTTATCACATCCATTCACATGCTATTCCCATTTAATAGCTTTTTCTAGATTGATACCGATAATAGGACTTTTTCTAAATTTTTACCAATTGCTTGGCCTAATTAAAGATTCTTTTTCTGACAACTATTTTCATATTCCTTCTCAATTCCTCAATTGAATTATATTCAATATTCTTCTTTCGAATAAAAGAATTCATGGGATTTGTAGAAATCAATTCTACCCATATTTCCACTTTTGGTAAATAATAATAAATAGAATTATACTAAAAATTTTCTCTTCTTTATAGTTTATTTCTTGGATCCCAATTACCATGGGAATCTCTCTTTTTACATTTAATTATTTACATTCCAATGTCATGGGAATTCTTTTTTTTCCATCAATTATTTCTCATAAAATAAATTTATCTAAATTAAAATATCCATTATTTCGATATGCTAGAAATTTCTCTTTGCCCGTCTAAATGATGGAATTGCCAATGTCATAGGAATTCCTCTTATGACATTTAAATATTTCTCATAGATAAATAAATTTATCTAAAAATTCATCTTTGAATTTAAATAAATTATCCCATTATTCCAATATACTAGAAATTTCTCTTTTCCCATTCAAATGATGGAATTCCAAATGTAATAGGAATTCCTCTTTTAACATTTAATTATTTCTCATAGATAAATAAAATTATCTAAAAATTTATCTTTAAATTTAAATGAATTATCCAATAATTTCAATGTACTAGGAATTTTACTTTTCCCATCCAAATGATGGAATTCCAAATGTAATAGGAATTCCTCTTTTAACATTTAATTATTTCTCATAGATAAATAAAATTATCTAAAAAATTATCTTTAAATTTAAATGAATTACCCAATAATTCCAATGTGATAGGAATTTCTCTTTTCCCATCCAAATGATGGAATTCCAAATGTAATAGAAATTTCTCTTTTAATATTTAATTATTTCTCATAGATAAATAAAATTATCTAAAAATTCATCTTTAAATTTTTTTGAATCATCCAATAATTCCAATGTGATAGGAATTTCTCTTTTCCCATCTAACTGATGGAATTCCAAATGTAGTGGGAATTCCAAATGTAGTGGGAATTCCTCTTTTATCATTTAAACTTATCTATGCGAAAAGATAAATTTAACTAAATTTTCTCTTAAAAATTAAATAAAAATCTTCATTAATTCCTTTACACTAGGAATTACACTTTCCTTATTTAACTATTTGAATTCCAATATGGTGGGAATTCCTATTTCATCATATAAATTTATCTATGCAAAAAGATAAATTTAACTAAAATATTTCTTTAATTTTTACATAAAATATACATTATATTAGTATTCCAATTTTTTCTCTTTATTCTTTAAAATACATGGATTTCCATTATCATGGGGATTACTCTTTTAACATAAAAATAAATTACTAGAATTCCTCTTTTTTTTTAATTTATTAATTAAGCATAAACATAAAAATCAATTTCTCCATGATTTCAATGAGAATCATTCAATTAATCTAGGATGATAATTCCTAGAATATGGTAGGAAGTCCTCTTTTCATATTATGAATGAAAATGTTTTATGTGTTTATTTTACAAAAATTTTACCATAGCTCCGGTGCTATTACTAATAATTCTCAATTTAATTGAGAGAATGAAGTTTAATATTATTGATATGATTAGAATGAAATAAATATCATAAAAGCATTAAAAACCCATTATTTTGGCCTGCAATTAGACAAGCATAGAAATTACTTTTAGATTAGAGAAATGCTTCATGAGAAGCTTCATTTGGATTGAGAATAGGTGTCATAGGAATGACCTTTCTTTGGGGGGAGAGAGAGAAATGCTTAAAAACCATGAAAATTAAGCATAAATGAAAATTTATGTGTTTCTTTATTACAATTCATAAAAGAACTTCAATAGTAATCAAAAGCCATTCAAATTAAAGCTTCTCAAGCTTAAGAGGGGTTGAGAAGAGAAGCATTTGGAGTTTTAATAAGAAAAAGACAATAATCCACAAATTACCTTCTAATTTACTTGATTCTTTGATCACAGTAGAGGCCCCCAACCAATCAATTGGTTTGGTATGTTGTAGGAGTCACCAAGGAAGATTGAAGAGAGAGAGAGAGAAGCTCCAATCTCTTCAATTTTGTAGAGTTTTTTAGAGGATAATAGAAAATATCATTATTTCAGCATAATATTGGCATAGTATAGTTCTCATATTTTTTTACAAAGGGCTAAGGATCTATTTATAGATGAGGGAGGCCTCTAACCAAGTCTAACTAATTTCTAGAATTTTTCACGTTCAGTAGTGATGATGTGAACATGTACAGGGTATGGCTGATCAATCCTGAAAAGGCAGTAAGCCCAAAGTTTTACAAAAAGCTTCGAACTTTTCACGAGGAAGAGCCTTCCTGAATAAATATGCCATGTTGTCATGTGTAGGCACATACATCAAGCTAATCTCTGCTGTGTAGAGAGTCTTTCCCTGACATAGTGGTAATGCACCTCAATAGTCTGAGCCACACACACTCAACTATAGCTATAAAAGTTACCCCCTGCACTCAGCTTCACAGCTGGAAGTGGCCACTGTAGGCTACTTCTTGCTGATTTGGGTGTTGGACAGTCATCTAGCACTACCATTTTCATCATCACTGATAGCCAGAGCGTATTAGCAGTTCGCAAGGAGCCCAGTGTTTCATGCTCTCACTAAGCACATTGAGGTGTATCATCACTATGTCAGGGGGGGAAAGACTCTCTGCACAGCAGAGATCACCTTGATCTATGTGCCTACACATGACAACATAGAAGATTTATTCACGAAGGCGCTTCCTCGTGAAAAGTTTGAAGCTTTTTGTAAAGATTTGGGCTTATTGCCTTTTCAAGATTGCTCGACCATACCTTGTACATGTTCACATCATCACTCCAGGGGGAATTTGTAGCATTATATAGTAGTGATGTGTGTGAACACACTTACGATTGTCAGGCCATTTTTTCCCTCACTAGGAGGTTTTTTCCCCGTGTATAAATACACACCCCAAAATGAGTAGATAAGAGGGTGTACATACACACGGGGGAAAAAACCTCCTATTGAGGGAAAAAAATGCCCCGACGGTCCTAAGTGTGTTCACACACATCACTATCATATAATGCTACAAATCCCCCCTGAAGTGATGATTTGAACATGTACATGGTATGGCCGATCAATCCTGAAAAGGCACTAAGCCAAAACTTTACGAAAAGCTTTGAACTTTTCACGAGGAAGAGCCTTCGTGCATAAATCTGCCATGTTGTCATGTGTAGGCACATAGATCAAGCTGATCTCTGCTCTGCAGAGAGTCTTTCCCTGACATAGTGGTAATGCACCTCAATGTGCTTAGTGGCAAGCATGAAACACTGGGTTCCTCGCAACTGCTAATGTGCTCTGGCTGTCAGTGAAAATGGTAGTGCTAGACGACTGCCCAACAGCCAAATCAGCCGCCATAAGACATCTAAGCCACACACACTTAACTGTAGCTGTAAAAGTTACCATGTACTCAACTTCACAGTTGGAAGTGGCCAATGTAGGCTGCTTCTTGGTTGTTGAGCCACGATATACATGAATCACCAAGGTGAAAGCAAAACCCACTACTCGTGTGTCATAACATCCAGCCCAATCTGAATCACTAAAAGCATGCAGCTGTGACTCACCCCCCTTTGGATAAAACAATCCAAAATATTGAGTGCCCTGCAAATAGCAAAAAACCCACTTGAATGCTTCGTACCTGGGCTATGCATAAATTTGCTCAACTTTGAGACCGCATATTATATATCTGGCCTCGTGTTTTATACATAAAGAAGGGATCCAACAGCCCACTAATACAAACTAGCATCAAAAGAGTCTCCTGCATCTTGAAGACTAAGTCAAGTACTTGTCTCCATAGGTGTAGCCATGTTTACAGCCTTCAAGATTAAACCTCTTCAATAACTTTTGTATATATTTAGACTACTGTAGCATAACAATGCCATCATTGCGCTGCATAAACTGAATCCCCAAATAATAATGCAAGGGTCCCAAATCTGACATCTCAAACGATGACTGCAAATCAGCCTTAAAGGCTGAAATCTAATCTATATTGGGTCCCATGAGCAGCATCATGTCATCAGCGTATAAAACGATGACCAAAAATGTGTCCTTACTCCTCTTCACATAGAGGGTACTCTCTGTTGGACTGTTGCAAAAATCATTTGCAACAAGTATGCATGAATATTCTCATACCATGCTCTAGGAGCCTGCTTAAGACCATAAAGAGCCTTTTTCAACCTGCATACTTTAGACTCTTTCCCTTTCACATCAAAACCAGGAGGCTGTGATACATACACCTCCTCATGTAAATCACCATCCAAGAATGCAGTCTTAATGTCCAAATGATGTACATTCCACTCATGATGTGCTGCCAAAGCAATGAGACACCTAATGGTAGCCATACGAGATGTGGGTGCAAAGGTCTCATTATAATCAATGCCCTTTTGCTAGGCATATGTGTTTGCAACAAGTCTGGCCTTGTAGTAGCGATCAATGCTACCATTTGCTTTGTGTTTTAACTTGTAAACCCAAGTAGTACCAATGGCCTTCTTGCCATAAGGTAGATCTATCAAATACCAGGTGTCATTCTTGAGTATAGAGTTATACTCATCCTGCATAGCATATATCCAATGATCATCATCCTGTGCTTCCTCAAAGAAAAGAGGCTCCTCCTCATTACATAAAGTAGAAATGAGAACATGATCCACATGAGAATAATCTGCATGATGAGAACCTGCACGAGTTCTGCCAGGTAAAGGAGCTGCCAACTTGCTATCCCTGAATGTTTGCACAAGCCATTTTGGCATATGCCTAGATTCTTCTATGGCTCCTCTCTCCTCATCCACTACATCTTGAATAATTGCCTCATCAAAAGGCTAATTTGTAGGTTGAATTTGCACCTGCAAAGGCTAAATTTCAGCACTTGGTTGAGCATTCAATTACTCTACATATGGCTGCCCTCCTCCATTAAACAAAGGTAGGAGCGAATCAAACATGTCTTGTGAGCATACGTTCTACTGTTTTTTGCATGAAAGCATGGGCTGAACTGAGTTTTTGACAAAAACAATATCTCTACTTACTAAAATCCGCTTTGAGGCCCGATGGTAGAGTCTATATCCTTTGCTTTCTGGAACTGTATCCACAAATATGCACTTAACTGCCTTATCATCAAGCTTACTACGTTGTTGCTCCGGCACAAGCACATAAGCAAGATAACCAAAAACACACAAATGAGCCACACAAGGCTTCCTACCATGCCAAGCTTCATAAGGAGTTTTAGACTGCAAGGCCTTGGTAGGGCATTTGTTCAACACATAGTTTGCGCACAGTCGCCTCTAACCAAAAACCATGAGGTAACTCTTAGGCTTTCACGATACATCGTGCCATCTCCATGAGAGACCTATTCTTCCTCTCAACCACACCATTTTGCTAAGGTGTGTATGGCACTATGTACATTGATGCCTTATACCTTTTTCAGCCATATATGCATGAAATTCCTTGGACATGTACTTTCCCCCTCGATTTGAACCAAGGGTGCCAACTTTACATTCACATGCATTTTCAGCCATGGATAAAGTGCGTAAAGTACATAAAAACCTCTGACTTCTATTTTAATGGATACACCCAGCTATATCTAGAGTAATCATCAATAAAAGTGACAAAGTAGAGATATCCCCCCCATAGATGGTATCCTCATAGACCATATACATCACTATGTATAAGCTGTAATTTCTTAACAGCTCTCACAGATCCATCCTTTGAAAATGATGCCCGATGCATTTTACCAAGAGTACACCCCTCACATACATGTTTAGTAAGGGTCTCAAGAGTTGGCAACTCAGACACCATATCATGCCTTTGAAATCGTAACAAACTACCATAATTCAGATGGCCAAATCGTGCATGCCATAATTTTGCATCACTCATAACACAAGTCGTAGAGACTGAGCAAACATCATGCTGCAACTTCTCAAATACATCCATCTTATATAGGCCATGAAACAAGGTACTTGAGGCAATGATAGAATAACCATCATTTCTATCTGGCTAAAATTGATAGCAAGTTCTTCTTAATGCCTGGCACATATAAAACTTTCGAAAGAGTAAATGCGCCCCCATTTGCACCAGTGAGCACAAATCTACCAACTCCTTTGACAAGATATGAGGAACCATTTGCATAGGTGATGGTTCTTGCACTTGGGACAGATTCCAGAGATGAGAACAAACCTTTTTGTGAAGTAATGTGCTTACTAGCACCACTGTCAAAGTACCAAGCATCCGATTCTGCCACACTGACATGCATACATCATGAACAGAAGGGTCATAACTGCAATGTATAGACCATGTCCAATCATCTTGAGCAAAACTTGTAGATTCCTTCTCCTCTGCACTTGGTGCAGATGCATCAGCCACAACCATGCCTGATTCTTTCTTTTTCTCCTTCTCTAGTCTTTTCTTGCACTCATGTATGTAGTGCCCTGGTTTTCTACAATAGTGTTGTTGGAATTAGGGTTGTAGGAAAGCACACAAAGCTTGGAGAAGAAGAAGCAAGAATGCACACAACACAAAGTGTATTAGATTGTGTCAATGTACAAAAGATAAGTTAGCCCTAGAGTGATGGGCGTATATACAAGCCGGGGAAAAAACCTCCTAAAGAGGGAAAAAGTGCCCCGGTGGTCCTAAGTGTGTTCACACACATCACTGCCTATATATATGGCAACAAATCCCCCCTGGGAGTGATGGTGTGAACGAGAGCTGAAACTCATGTATAGGGGAGTGCCATGCCCGAAGTAGATCAATCCACAAATGGGAGCAAGCCCAAAGCTTTGCGAAAAGCTTCGAACTTCTCACGAGGAAGCGCCTTTGTGAAAAGATCGGCGAGGTTGTCCTGTGTTGGCACATAGGCCAAGTTGATCTCTCCTGCTGAGAGTCTCTCCCTGACATAGTGATAATGCACCTCAATGTGCTTTGTGCAAGCATTAAAAACTGGGTTTCTCGCAACTGCCAATGCGCTCTGACTGTCAGTGAAGATAGAGGTGGCAGACTCCTGTCCAACACCCAAGTCAGCCATAAGCCGTCTGAGCCACACACACTCAACCGTAGCTGTGAAAGCTGCCCTGTACTTAGCTTCACAACTAGAAGTGGCCACAGTAGGTTGCTTCTTGCTCAACCAAGATATGCATGAGCTACCGAGCATGAAACAAAAACCACTTATGGACACTCTTGTGTCATAGCAACCAGCCCAATCTGAGTCCGAAAAAGCATGTAAATCTGGCAGCAACGATCCCCCCTTGGGATAAAACAACCCAAGATGTATGGTGCCACTCAAGTAGCGAAAGATGCATTTAACTGCCTTCCAATGCTGAGACTTTGGGCTATGCATAAACCTGCTCACCTGTGAGACTGCAAACTGAATGTCTGACCTCATATAATACATACATAAATGAGGCAACCAATAGCTGTCTGATAGAGTGTGACATCAAAGTGATCTCCAACATCATGAAGACTCAACTTCAAACCTGTCTCCATTGGAGTAGCAATAGGCTTGTAGTCTTCAAGGCCAAATCTCCGTAACAATGTCTCAATATACTTTGTCTGACACAAAGCAATACCTCCATCACACTGCATAAATTGTATCCCCAAATAATGATGCAAATGCCCCAAATCTGACATCTCAAAAGAGGCATTCAAGTCAGCCTTAAAATCAGCAATATGACTCTCATTTGGTCATGTGAGCTGCATGTCATCGACATAGAGAGCAATGATTAGATGTACATCATCCACACGTTTAACATACAAAGTGCTTTCTGTTGGACTATTCTGAAAACCATGTGCAGTCAAGTATGCATGTATCTTTTCATACCAAGCTCGTGGAGCTTGCTTTAAACCATATAAAGCCTTTTTCAACCTGCACACTTTGTTTTCCTGCCCTCTTTGAACAAAACCATGAGGCTGCGATACATACACCTCCTCATGCAAATCTCCATTCAAGAATGCAGTCTTTAGGTCCAACTGATGTACATTCCAACCATTATGAGCTGCCCAATGCACAAATGCTACGAATGGTACGACAAGTGGGAGCAAAGGTCTCATCAAAATCAATGCCCTTTTCTTGAGCATAACCCTTTGCAACAAGTCTAGCCTTATAGCGATCAACACTACCATCTGGCTTTCGTTTTAACTTTAAAACCCACTTACATCCAATGGCCTTTTTACCAATAGGCAAATCACACAAAGACCATGTACCATTCTTCATTATAGCATCATATTCACTTTGCATTGCAGCCAACCAATTTTCTGAATTTTGTGCCTCATCAAATGAAAGAGGTTCTTCCTCTTCACACATCCTAGACACAGCCAAAGCATAACAATCTGATGTATAAGAGGCATGCTGAAAACCTGAATGAGTACGACTAGTCATAGGTGCATCAATCTTACTATCACGTAAGGTTTGCTCTAGCCATTTAGGCATACCTCTAGCCTGCTCATTTTCAGCCCTATCCTCATGAATTACATCCTGTAAATCTGCATCAGAAATAGGCTGATCTATGATGTCGTTTGAAATCTGCATAGGCTAAATATTTGCCTCATTAGGACTTACATTTGAATTCCCACCTGTAAACAGAGGCAACAATGTATCAAATACATCCCGTGAGCTCACACCTGTCTCTTTGGTACATGATAACAAAGGCTGCACAGCATCTTCCACAAAAACATCTCCTCGACTAATCAAGATACGCTTTGACTACGGATGATACAATCTGTAACCCTTGCTCTCAGCACTATAACCAACAAAAATGCATTTGACAGCCTTATCATCCAATTTTATGCATTGTTGCATAGGCACTAAAGCATAGGCTAAGCAACCAAAGACACGCAAGTGACCAATAGAAGGTTTCCTGCCATGCCAAGCTTCATATGGAGTAATAGACTGCAAGGCCTTAGTGGGACACCTGTTGAGTACATATGCAGCACACATGATAGCCTCAAGCCAAAACGCATGTGGCAAATCTTAGCTCTTGACCATACATCGTGCCATCTCCATAAGTGACCTATTTTTTCTCTCAGCAACACCATTTTGCTAAGGGATATATGGCACTGTACATTGGTGTTTTATCCCACGACTAGCCAGAAATGCATCAAACTCTTTAGACATGTACTCCCCCCCTCGATCAGAACGGAGGGTGCCCACATTACAATTGGATACATTTTCAACCATAAGCAAAAACTGTTTGAAGCACAAAAACACTTCGGACTTTGCCTTCAGTGGATATACCCATGCATGCCTTGAGTAATCATCAATGAAAGTCACGAAGTACAAGTGTTTATGGAGTTTGCATAGGCCCACATACATCACTATGTACAAGTTGCAATTTGCGAGTGGCCCGCACAGAACCATCCTTTGGAAACGCAGAACGCTGTATTTTGCCCAAAATACAGCCTTCACAAACATGTTTCAATGGTGCCTCAAGAGGGGGCAATGAAGCAACCATATCAAATTTCTGCAAACGCAGCAAACTAGCAAAGTTTAGATGACCAAAACGAGCATGCCATAGTTTTGCATCTGAAACTGCCTTTTCATCAGAAACTGCATTTGCTGAATCTTCCACACACTTGTCATAAGAATTGAGCCTATACAGCCCACAAAACAAAGTGCCAGATACAATAATCGTATCACCAGAAGTCAAATCATGAACAGTACATCTGTCATCATCCACAAATTTGACTACAAGTCCAAGTCTAGCAAGCGCAGAGACATACAATAGATTCTTCTTTATCCCTGGCACATACAAAGCATCTGAAAGTGTGAAAGCACTGCCATTTGCAACAGTATGCATAATTTTACCAATGCCCTTCACTGGGTAAGAAGCATTATTGGCACATGTGACAGTGTTCCCATTAGGGACAGCCTCAAGAGAAGTGAACATATCACGATGCGAGGTAATGTGCTTTGTAGCACCACTGTCAAAATACCAAACATGAGAGTCAACAGAAACTGCCAAACATGCATCATGTACAGATGGGTCATACTGGCAATACACGCTAAACGCCCATTCTGTATCCTGCACAACATTTGCAGAATCTGCATTTGTAGAAGCATCCGCTATTGTGGCTGCATTTGACTCTTTCTTCTTTGCCTCTTTAGCCTTTAGCTTAGGGCAATTCTTAATGACATGATCATTTGCCTTACAATAGTTGCACCTGGTCTTTTTCTTGCCTTTATCAAGAGCCTTCTCAGACTTATTGTTGCTACCTATGGAATGAGAAGAAGTTGCAGACCTACTAATAGGAGAAGAAACGCTTCTTGCAAGAGCTTGTTGACTAAAGTATCATACTTGATAGCATCAGGTCTGTCCTCATTAAGAAGTCTCCACGTGGAAGCAAAAGTATGATATGTCTCAGGTAAAGCATCAAGAACAGTCTGCACAAGAGAATGATCAGGAATAATCTCACCTACAGAAATCAACTGTTCTTTGAGATCTTTAATCTCAGCAAGAAAAACATTCATGTCATCATCTTCTTGCATAATCTTCAATTCTAGCTCTTTACGCAGGTAAGCGATTTTTGCCTCGTTACGACCTGCATACAAACCAGTAAAATATCCCAAGCCTGTTTTGCTGTTTTAGCTGAACGAATATGTGGGGTGATGTTACGTTTGATAGAAAGTGCAATCAAGGCATGAGCCTGTGCATCTTTACCATCCCAACGAGCTTGTTCAGCAGTGGGTAAAACAGCAGCAATAGTAGAGCTGCTAGAACCTGCAACATCCTCAATAGATTCTATATCCACAGAACCTGGACGTACATCCATACCCTGCACAATGTTCCACACTCCTTTTGCAACCAAAACATGCTGCATCATGTATGCCCAAAGTGGGTAGTTGCTGTCTCCATCCAGTTTGTCTTCAGCAGACAACATGCGCTCTTATCAGCCATGGCCACTAACTGAAACTGATGCAAAAGCTACCTATAATGAAGCAAAGACTGAACAAAAGACAACTTGTGCTATGTAGCACGGTCCACAATAGAACACGTATGCCTATTTTGCAAAAAACTGCACTGTCAGAATTTTTGCAGAAAATGACGAAAACACCTATGCAGAACTTGAAATGCAAAAACGGAGCCCGAAACAACCTCAGATGCAAATTCTGAGAACGCAAAGTCCTTCGAGATTTTTTGCGGAGTATAGGAACCTGCAAGCGCTCGTGAAAACTCACCTCAATCGGAGAACGTGAGTCGGAGGGTGCTGGCGACGTAGCCCTGGGAGCCGATGCTTGCTCTGATACCAATGGTTGGAATTAGGGTTGCAGAAAAGCACACAAAGCTTGGAGAAGAAGAAGCAAGAATGCACACAACACAAAGTGTATTAGATTGTGTCAATGTACAAAAGATAAGTTAGCCCTAGAGTGATGGGCGTATATACAAGCCAGGGGAAAAAACCTCCTAAAGAGGGAAAAAGTGCCCCGGTGGTCCTAAGTGTGTTCACACACATCACTGCCTATATATATGGCAACAAGTGTCACGCTTACCCTTCTTTTTAGGCTTATCACCTTCTTTCTCTACATCCTTACTTGAGGATTTTGATTTTCGCTTATAGCCACCATGTGAAGAAGCTTCACCTTTGCCTTTTTGATTGGCAACAAAAGCTTGGTCACCAACTCACATATTAGATTTGCTTTGCCTAGATTGCTCTTCTTACAAGAGTACTGAAACCAGCTCATCAAATGTAAGGGCATTTGGATTTCCCTTCATCATGAGTCTAAGGGTAGAGGCAAAACTCTGATAAGAATCCAACAATGCATTGAGAAATGTGGGCACCAATGTACTATCAGGATATATCTCATCCACACTAGCCAGCTGCTCCTTAAAATCTTTGATCTTGGTCAAGAAGCTATCCATTGAGTCTCCCTCATTCATATGCTTAGACTCCAACTATTTGCGCATATATGCAACACGTGCTTCATTGCGCACCTAGTATAATGTAGCAAGTGCATCCCATGCCCGTTTTGAAGTCTTACATGACCGAATATGAGGAATAATGCTTCTCTTTACAGAAAGTGCAAGCAATGCATGTGCCTATGCATCTCTTCCATCCCATCTCGTTTGAGCAGTAGTGGGATGTATTGGTGGTGCATGTGGAGGAGCCACATTTGTATCAGATTCTACTTCATATATACCTGCAGCACGTGGTTGCACTGGTAGTTGTGAAACAGGACGAGTTTCACTACCACCACTGGCCACATTACAAAGGCCTTTAGCAACCAATACATGCCTCATCATATAGGACCACAATGGGTAGTTAGTCCCATCAAGTTTGTCCTCAGAAGATAACATGTTGAATACATCACTACTGCCAGCCATGGGTTTCTACCAAATGCAAAATCTTTCAACACACTGCAAGTACTCATTCATTGGATACAACCCTGGATGGCTGCCAACTGACTGAATCACCTGCAAAGTGTACGAAAAATAACACAAAGTAGAGAATAGAGTGTTACTGGTAAAAGTATGATGGTCAATGTTGTTGATGAAGACACTTAGATGCTACTGCACACCAAATCTGCCGCAACACAGTCTAAACACCCAAAATCGAGCAGAACCAATCCAAAATGATGCCTCTCCAGAACATCTACAGAAACCTTGCAGTGCCCAAAATGCGCCCGAATCGCGCCGCAGACCCTGAAAAATTATGTATACATAGTATACATCACACTACAGTATACACTTTCTTCTCCTAAGAGGGTATCTCAATCAGAGACAGAAAAATAGGGTCGTTCGTAAGGAGGGAGGCATACTACTAGGTCAAGTGTCAAGGAAGCTAGCTCTAATACCAATTGTTAGAATTAGGGTTAGGGTTTCAACAATGCACACACACAAGATAGAGAAGCTTGAGAGCACACAAACTCACTAGAATAGAATGAACAAATGTGTGCCAGATATAAAAGATAAGTACACACCCCAAAATGAGTAGATAAGAGGGTGTACATACGCATGAGGGAAAAAACCTCCTAGTGAGGGAAAAAATGCCCCGACGGTCCTAAGTGTGTTCACATACATCACTACCATATAATGCTACACTTCTTGCTGCTACATGTCACAGCAGTACTCCCCAATGAAAACATAAATCCACTAGTATATCTCTTTCTGAGATGCTACCTGCCCAATTTGCATTTGTGTACCCATATAGCTCCAATGGTACACTTGCTTGCATAAAACAATGCATAATCAATAATGGCCCTCAAATATCGAAGTGTGCATTGCACACTTCACACATCAACAGTGGCCCTCAAATATCCAAGTGTGCATCGCACATCTTCACAGTGTGCATCGCACACTGTGAAGATGTGGTTTGCGTGGAACCTGCATAAATTGGCTCTCTAAGCCAACAATGTAACTTAAATCTAGCCTACTGATCATGACATAGATTAAACTCCCCACAATCTTCTTGTACATAGTGGGATCCTCCAACACATAACCTGCATCTGCACTAAGCTTGCCATTTTTATCTAATGGCACAGAGATTGGCTTACAATTAGCCATCCCATACTTGGACAACATGTCCAATACATACTGTCTCTAAGCAGCCAAATACTATCAGGTGTGTGAATGATCTCAATTCCCAAAAAGTAGCGCAGATCTCCCAAATCCTTCATCTCAAACTTCCTTTTGAGAAGACTTTTCACATGCTCAATCTCATCCAAGTTGTCATGAGAAGACTTTTCACATGCTCAATCTCATCCAAGTTGTCATGCCCAACAATAAGTCATCTACATAGATGGTGATGATCACAATACCCTTATCACTCTTGCGCACATACAAAGAGTGATCTGCATCTGCCATATGAAAACCAATAATGACAAGATACTCAACAATCTTGTCATGCCATGCTCATGGACTTTCTTTAGCCCCCATACAAAGCCTTACGAAGCTTACATACGTACTCTGGGTGACTTGTATCCTCAAAACCAGGTGGTTGATCCATATACACTTCTTCTTGTTGCAAGTTGCCACCATGAAAGAACACATTTTTTACATCCATCTGATGTAAAAACCAACCTTTAGTTATAGCCACCACAATCACAACTATCACAATTGCCATCTTTGCAATTGGGAAAAATGTCTCCTCATAATGAATCCCATGTGTCTGCGCATATCCTTTGGCTACTAATCTAGCATTGTACCTGCTTATGCTACCATCACTGCTATGTTTCACCTTATACACCCACTTACAACTAATAGCTTTCTTGCCTTCAGGAAATGGTACCAAATCCCAAGTCTCATTTCCAAACAATGCATCCATCTCCTCATCCATAGCTTTCTCCCAACACACATTTCCAATAGCCTTATCAAAACATGTGGGTTCTACAACCTGCACAACTTTTGCCATATAAGCATAATGATGTGCCACATAACCATCATAAGTCAACCTCTACATAGGGTTTTTGACTTCCAGATCTTGCATTCATGGCTTCCATAGCATTCTTCACACGAGGTGTCCTCATTGCTCGAATCCCAAGCTCCTCATCAAGGCTCATCTCCAAGCCACTAGACTCTCCATCAACAAGAGAATGCCCTGCAAAAATATCAGGCATACTAAGGGATTCAACCACTTTCTCTTTGCCTTTATGTGATATACCAACTACATTTCTAGGACTGGTAGTGTGACGCAGCCTACCACTCCATGGTCTATCAATGGAACCATTGGATGAGAACTCTCCTGGTCCACTCAATGATTGTAATTACTGACTTGCATTCTGTGCAACCACATTTCCACTTACATCAGCCCAAACAACATTTTTTTCAGCAGCATACCAGCTACTCATCTCATCAAATTCAACATGTGTGCTTACCCTCAATTCACATATAGCAGGATTATACCATCTATATCCCTTTTGCTCAAGGGAATACGCAATAAACACACATTTTTTTACCTTTGGATCTAGCTTGGTATGCAACTCATTTGGCGCATGCACATATGCAATACATCCAAAAACTTTTAAGTGAGACAAATCAAGTTTCCTTCCAGTAAACTTCTCCTCTAGTGTTACATCATGTATGGCTAGAGTAGGAGTCTTGTTCATGATATAAACTACTATAGACAAAGCCTCAACCCAATAGCTATGTGGCATATTCTTCTCTGACATGAATTCCCGTGATATCTCTGCAATGTGTCTGTTTTTTCTGCTCAGCAACTAGATTTTGTTGCGGTGTGTATCTACATGTAAATTATCTCTGGATGCCATTCTTTCACAAGAATTCAGAGAACTCATTGGAGAAGCATTCTCCCCCTCCATCTGACCATAGGCACTTCACATGCTTTCCTATCTGTTTTTCAGCCCCATCACTTTGAAATTCTGAAAGTGAGTGAAAACTTCACTCTTCTCCTCCATGAAATACACCCACACTTTCCTCGTGTGCTCATCAATGAATATTACGTAGTACTGCAGCCACCCATAGACATAGTCTTTGTAGGACCCCATACATCTGAATGCACAACATCTAGTACATTCCTGCTCACATTTCTGTCATGTGGAAATACATGTTTTGTTTGCTTTCCAAATTAACATGCTTCACATACTTTCTGCATACCTTCAACCTTAAACTTAGGCGGCCCTATCACAATTTCTTTAGTTTGCATAGACTTCATTCTTTGCACATTTACATGCCCAATTCTCTTATGCCAAATGTCTGTATCTACAACAACTCCTAAACCATTTGCAAAATTTCTAGACACAACATTAACCACATGTGGCATAACAAACAACCTCTCATTATCCTCATTATTTCTGCTAGAGGATGCATAGTTGTTTTGCTGCACTTTTCCATTTCGCATGTCACTCTATTTCTTATAGCAATCTACCTCCACATGTCCAAGCTTGCCAAAGTAAAAATAGCGTCGTGTATCATTATGCTGCCTTTGCCAATTACCACGACCTCTTTGACTCCCCTGCCTCTAAACTGGCCTCTTCCACCTGTGTGTTGTTGTTGTGAATCCTAGGATTGTTGTTGCTGCTGTTGACCGTAATTTTGATTACCTATTGTGTTGCTATTGCTACTGACCATAATTCTAATTACCTGTTCGGCCACCAACTTGGCCACGTCCACGACCTCTACCTCGTCCTCTACATGAACTCGTGTAGAAGGCCTGCTGCTTTGAACTATTTTTGTTTTGTGAAGATTGTTGATCTTCACCCAAATTCTTCTCTTCAATGATCAGCATTGACACCAAATCTGTGAAGTTGGGAATGTTATTCCGAGTCTGAATAGATGTCTTGAACGCCTTGTATTGTGGCTTGAGACCACGTAGAAACACTTCCACCTTATCATCATCATCAACAGAAACACCAATAGATGCAAGGGATTCCACAATACCCTTGATCTTCAAGGCATAATCATTCACATACATATTTTTCTTCTCCATAGTATGAAGCTTATTCTTCAATCGAATCTTTCGTGCCTTGGTGTTAGTTTCATACAGCTTCACTAAGGTATCCCATGCCTCCTTACTTGACTTGGCATCTTGTGTATGCCCAACCATGGTGTCCTATATACTAATAGAAAGCCAATACATGACTTTCCTTGCTCCTTGATTCCAATCCTCTAATTCTTTACATCTGCAGTAGTTGGATTAATCTCTGGTATCTCTAATACCTCCTCATGTTCACCTTCAATGTAGTCCCAGTAACCTTTTCCCATCAGGAAATTGGTCAATCTAAACCTCCAAGCATGGAAGTTGTTCTTGTCAATCTTCTCTATAACAATTTGGTTTTTTCCATCATTCAACATCTTGTCTGCAACACAAATTTACCAAAAACAATACTCTTGTTTGACCTACAACTATTGTATTCTCTGTAGAGCGGTACTATACGACACCCAAACTATCACAACCAGTGACCTCAATTTACATACATACACCCAATGGCAAATTTAAGACCTCTTTGCAGTATAGATAGTGTTTGCACAACAAATCGCCCTTCCTGCAGTTCTAAAAACAGAGTTCTGCACAGAATCAAAACTTACCCGTAGTGCCTGAAAGATCCCTGCCCCCTCCGTGTAACGAATTCTGGGGTGCTAGCAGCGGAAGTAGCACTTCTTGCGCGGGGTAGAGCCTGTCACTCAAGGCCTCGCCCATGGATATCCGGACAAGAGACTAATCCCTCGGTTCTTCCACTCGAAAAAACTTCCCTCACCCAGAAAGCACGGGAGATTCCTCCAGGATATTTTTACTCTAACATAGTCAAGAGCCTTAACTAATTGAACTGATCTGACTGAACCCGTAAGTCCCATGTTCAGATCAAGGAAAAGAGTTGCACTTGGATCATAGAGACCAATGCTTTTTTCCTCATTGAGAGGCATAGTCGTTGATTCTTTTCCATAGAACAATTTCTATTCGGGATTTACTTCATCTATCGTACCATAATAGAATTGAGTCTCATTTTAGGGATCCATCAGTCCAGCCTAACCCCATCTAGTCCCATGGGTTAGCCAACCACCCAACCACTGTAGTGATGGGATCCAATTAGGAATTTGGTTAGGTTTTGTCCCGAGTACCATGGAAAAGAGTTCCCAAGTCCCCTAGCTGGCGCTTCATGCAAACTTCAAGATAGTCACACCACTTACACACCTAATATGAAATTGCATGTTTCATAGATTCAGCTGACTTTAAAACAATCTTTTAATGAAACCATAGTATCACTGATTATAATCCTCCAAAATATCCGGTTGAATTCTCATTTCCCATTATTCCTTCATCCGTGTACCTATGGCATCTTTGGTAACTAGAACGCTCACCACCTGTCCACTCAATCAGGGGCCTTTTCGATAGTTCCTAGCTCATAATACCCAGCAATATATTCACTTATAAAAATCAAGATGGAATCTCCGTTGAAGATTAGCAAGATCAACCAACAGATCCATATAAAAGAGCCATGGACTCATCCGTTAAGAACCAGCAGCAAGGTGAATCAACCACATCCATGCCCAAATTCCCATGGGGGATTTGTAGCATTATATGCTAGTGATGTGTGTGAACACACTTAGTACTGCCAAGGCATTTTTCCCCTCACTAGGAGGTTTTTTCCCCCGTGCGTATGTACACCCTCTTATCTACTCATTTTGGGGTGTGTACTTATCTTTTGTATCTGGCACACCTTTGTTCATTCTATTCTAGTGAGTTTGTGTGCTCTCAAGCTTCTCTATCTTGTGTGTGTGCATTGTTGAAACCCTAACCCTAATTCCAACAAGAAGCATCCCATAGTTGCATTGTCGAGTACAGAGTACAAAAAAGCCTTGTCAACATTCAGCATGATAAAATTTTATACATGTCGAGAGCAGTTAATACAAAGAATTTACACATTGCATCAAAGGTGAATGGGCTGACGCAGAATATTATTGTTGGGTAGGGAAAGCTTGCTCTTGCTATGGGGGGAGTGCTCTTCTTGTTGGGGAGAGTTAGTAGCTTATTCTTACTGTGCTTGCTCTTGCCGAGGGGATGGCAAATCTGCAAAGTGGATCCACTCCCTATGGGTAGGCGCTTGTGGATACTGTCGGCGGCGGCGGGTGGTGGCATTGGTCTTGGCCATTGTGGAGGGGGCACAAATATGTATGGCATATTAGGCTCTCATTGCCCAATATTGTTAACTAGAGTTTCAATTGTTGTGACCCTATATAGTCGTACATCCAAATTTGTATAATCCACTAGTCGTAGATTCTACACATACAAGAAAATACATATTTGCTATATCAGTGAATGTACAAAGAAATTGAGGTATCATTAGAAGAAGAAGTGCATGCTTACATTTTCTAAGGGCAGTCCCAACATTGAGTGTAGCAGCGTAACAACATGGCGTTGTAGCACACTCTCCAACCATAGCTAAAGCCATCATGTTGCTATGGGACTCTGCATCTAATGATATCCGTTGAATCTAAAATCTCCTCCTGGGTAAGAGCCTCAATACTAGCTATTACCTTTCTAATAGAACTGCACACTATTTTTCAATTGGCAATACTCTCTCTCTCTCTCTCTCTCTCTCTCTCTCAGAGTAATATAAAAAATGATCATGCAAACTTACTACCTCACATTACAATGAAATCCTGTAATTGAATTGGCAAGATAGCATTGCTTTGCCTCAGTATCTATAACAATCAAACTCCAGTGTCCATTACAAAAGTCAATAAACAGTATAAGATGGTAAATCTAGTATCTACGTCAGAATACCAAAAGTACAATTTAGGTCACATGACACTTACGCTTCATGGTAGGCCATTACAGAAATCTAGGCATGGTCCAAATCTATGTGCCTAAACCAGGGACATATATCCACGTAGGAAACCTCCTCTAAAACCAGAAGCGATGATATAAGAGAATTTAAAATATATATCCTGCGCTGAGCTTTCTGAGCTTTCCGTTGGTAGATTTGAAAAAACCAGGCTACATAAATAATTAACATTGTATTACTTTGAGAAACAATAACACTTTAAATTAAAGTTTAGAGCATGGACATAACAAACCTTAAAATAGCCTACATAACTTTGTCTCATTGACCTCCTTGTGCATTATGTATAACACCTCAATCTCCTCCACCTCGAAAGGGAAGTATTGAGGAGTGTCTCGCACAATGGCAACCTCACAACAAAGGAGAGGGAAAAATAACTCAAATCTTGGACATTAGAATTATGAAATTATTTAAAGTCAACTTCTCTCCTTGCCCTTTCAATTCTCTCCGTATAGCCTCCTCCCTATTTCTGGCTTTGTTGTTGGTCTTTTGTACGTTGTGCCATGTGTCACGTGAATGATTGACCTTTATCTCTTCAGTGAGACAGTACCTCTTTTCCTCAAAGGGGATCTCCAGGATATCTTTTATCTTTGTATCAATGAGGCTCACTGGCTCTAGGGTCTTGTCATATATCTGAACCTAAGAAGCCATAGTGAGTTCATGTCCTTTAATAATACTATTACTCTGTGTGCATGGGCAGCTAGAACACAGCTACAGCTATCTTGAAAATGCTCAATGAGACAATCCTTGGCAGCCTCATGTAGGCAACCCAATGCCGAGCCCTACTAATGCACATCATAGTGGTTTCCTTCACAAATGGATTTGACAAGGTGCTGGAATGGGAGCTTCAGAATGGTGCACTCCATGTGCCTCTGAACCTTTTGGAGTTCACATAAAATGGACCTATGTTACTCGTACCTTCGACGAGTCCTCATTGAATGAAGGCTAGAAATATTCTTTCTCGGTCTAGCTTTCAACCTCTACCTTCTCAAGCGTAGAGTTTGATTTGTGAATTAAGAATTTCTCCATGAGAAGGATCAATTGAATAGAGAATTGGTCATAGGAATGACCATTCTTTGGGGGAGAGAGAGATAAACATAAAAAGCATCCTAAATTAAGCATAAATGTAAACTTTTCTTAATTATTCATTATAACTCTTAAGAAAAGCTTGATTTGCATTATAACCACTTAATTAAAGACTTCTCAAGCTTGAGAGGGGTTGAGAAGTGAAAAACATTGAGAATAGTAGAAAAAAAACCATAAAATTACACTTTACCTCTTGTTTTTGATTGCTTCTCTATCTTAGAAGAAGCCCCCAACCAATCAATTGGTTTGTGTGTTGAAAGGAAAGCTCCAAGGATGGTTGAAGAGAGAGAGAGAGGCTCCACTCTCTCCAAAAGTAGAGGATTTTTAAGAGATAATAAAAAATATCATTATTTTAGTATAATACTGGCATGATATAGTTCACAGATTTTTTCTACAAAGGACTAAGGATCTATTTATAGGTGAGGGAGGCCTCTAACCAAGTCCAACTAGATTCTAGAATTTTCCAGGTTTAGTTTGGCTGAATTTGGACAAGATTTGGACCTTGTTTGGCTGAATTTGGACAAGATTTGGACCTTGTTTGGCTCCCTTTTAATTTGGTTTGATCCAGAAGAGAGGAGAGATAAAAATATCACAATTTTTTTGAGTTAAAAACTCCACCACATGTGTGAAATAGGCGCCTCCTTGAAGTCCCCCCTTCTCCTTACCAAGGTGTCAAAAATGTATCATTATACCAAAATATCTTATTTTTTTTAGTAATATCTCATAGTTTTTAACTAATAAACCTTGCACTCAGTCAACTCTTTATCTTATATGGAAATTTACTCATTTTTGGGTATTTTCTTTTATTCATTGGATTTATCTTCTCCCCACACTTGGATTGATCCTATTGGTCCATAGGAACCTTAATTGGACCATAATTCAAAAATTTCTTAAAATCTAGACCCTTAGGCTAAGGTCCTTTATACACATTTTCAATTAATTCCAATTGCACATTGGAAAGTTCTTTTTGAATGGGGAAACCATTTTAGACACTAGGATGATTTTTATATCCAAAAATATTTCAATTTTGGATTACCTCTCTCTAGATATTTTCTCTCTCCAGGCCAAAACATGGTAAAACAGGATCTTTCTTCTATTTCAATGAGGGGAAAAATTACAAGATCAAAAGGGGAGGTTCTTATACATGTACACCTCAAAAGCTGGAAGGAGGAATCTTACATCCTACCTCACTCTAGACATTTTCTCTCTCCAGGCCAAAACATGGTAAAACAGGATCTTTCTTCTATTTCAATGAGGGGAAAAATTACAAGATCAAAAGGGGAGGTTCTTACACATGTACACCTCAAAAGCTGGAGGGAGGAATCTTACATCCTACCTCACTTAAAAACCGCGAGATGTTGTCATCTCGCAGCTGGAGGACAAACTCTTTCCCTTAAGATCCAACTGATTTTGGGGTTCCTTATAGTCTGGTCAACCCAACAGAATCCTGGGATAAAGATTCCTTTATATTGAACTCATTATCAGATAACAATTCATTCAGAACATATCATTCATATCCTTAACACAATAATGGTTCATTAGACCAAAAGTTCCATCTGAACATTCCTCCCTAGGAATTTCAATTATGCAGGTTTTTAATTTGTCATCCCTTAACTTGATCCACTGGGTCAAGTGTTAACAATAGCAAACTATCAGCACAATCCACTAATCTCATAGGGATTTACTCACGTCACAATCATCATCCAGTTATTGTCATCATCACTGGGATTCGTCACTGGGATTGTCATCATCACTGGGATTCATCTAGTTATTGTCATCATCACTGGGATTCGTCCCATTCATCCTCATTGTGGCTTTGTTAAACTTCTTTTTTCAACTAGAATTCAGGAATCATTATCTTTCAATCAAAATCCAAATCAACTCATCAATTCTCAACCAGAATTCTAAAATTATATCAACCAGCATTCGAATTCATCATTTGGATAGCATTTTTGCTTATAATTTCAAGGTCTTAGATTTACTTGTAAATATTGCCAGTAAAGAGCTGCAGTTATACCCTCGATATATACGAGTAGTCACGGTCCTTGGAATTATAAGGTAAATACCATCATGTCTAGGCCTCAAGCAAGTTAGGGATTCCATACAATTGCGGTACTTCCATCTGAAGACCCAATTATCTATTTATAAATCTTTATTTTGAATATCAATTTGTACGAATTTCATCACACACACAATTACAACCTTTTACTACTACTTCATAAATGTTTGACATTTTTGGCTTCTTGGTTGATCCACTTTAGCCAATTCCCTCATATTAGCTGAAAGATCCCTGCCCCCTCCGCGCAATGAATTCTGGGGTGCTAGTAGCGAAAGTAGCACTTCTTGTGCAGGTCTTATGCAGGGCAGAGCCTCTCACTCAAGGCCTCGCCCCCATGGATATCCGGACAAGAGACTAATCCCTCGGTTCTTCCAAAACCAAACCCGGAAAAACTTCCCTCGTCGAGAAAGCACGGGCGATTCCTGCAGAATATTTTTACTCTAACCTAGTCAAGAGCCTTAACTAATTAAACTGATCCGACCAAACCCGTAAGAACCATGGTCAGATCAAGGAAAAGACTTGCACTTGGATCATAGAGATCAACGCTTTTTTCCTCATTGAGAGGCACATCCGTTGATTCTTTTCCATAGAACAATTTCTATCCGGGATTTATTTCATCTATCGTACCATAAGAGAATTGAGTCTCATTTTAGGAATCCATCAGTCCAGCCTAACCCCATCCAGATCTGACCGAACCTGTAAGAACCATTGTCAAATCAAGGAAAAGACTTGCACTTGGATCATAGAGATCAACGCTTTTTTCCTCATTGAGAGAGGCACATCCGTTGATTCTTTTCCATAGAACAATTTCTATCCGGGACTTACTTCATCTATCATATCATAAGAGAATTGAGTCTCATTTTAGGGGTCCATCAGTCCAGCCTAACCCCTTCCAATCCCATGGGTTAGCCAACCATTGTAGTGATGGGATCCAATTAGGAATTTGGTTAGGTTTTGTCCCGGGTACCATGGAAAAGAGTTCCGAGGCCCCCTAGCCGACGCTTCATGCAAACTTCAAGATAGTCAAAACACTTACACACCCAATATGAAATTGCCTCTTTCATATATTAAGTTGACTTTAAAACAATCTTTGAATGAAACCATAGTATCACTGATCATAATCCTCCAAAATAGCCCGTTGAATTCTTATTTCCCATCATTCCTTCATCGGTGTATCTATGGCATCATTGGTAACCAGAATGCTCACCACTTGTCCACTCATGGACCTTTTCGATAGTTCCTAGCTCATAGTACCCAGCAATATATTCACTTATAAAAATCAAGATGGAATCTCCGTTGAAGATCAACAAGATCAACCAACAGATCCATATAAAAGAGCCATGGACTCATCTGTTGATTGAGGACCAACAAGGTCAATCAACCAGATCCATGCCCGAATTCAGAAACAACTCTTACTCCTTGTTCCAATATCTTCCTCGATGCACGTGTGGGTATCTTCGACGACCCAGAGCCTGAGCACCGTATGGTCAGCACCCTCTAGGATCCTTCGCAGGTCACCTAGCGCTTCACTCATAGGCCACTTCCTTGGTCCCTCATCCACCGTACTGGAAGCTCACCATTTAAATCGAACCGAGGCTGGTCAAGACCTCGGTCGACCGTGCTACACGAGACGTCCTCTGTTGACTCGTCAGCTGTTGCAACTTTATCAGTTAGGTCTCCACGACCTCATTCACAAGAGGGTCAAAATGATTCCCTAGCATTCTTAACATAAAACAGTCATTTAAAAACAGGCCATAAATACAGTTTATATAACGAACTCTCGTCTTTCCACATTGTTCCACATCAATCCATATTACTTAATCCAAGTCCAATCATATGTATTCCCATCGTCCTTCATCCATTCTTATCCAATCACATCATTGTCCATCCAATCACATCATTTTCCATCTTTTCACATTTATCACATCTCATCTACTTGCATCTACCCATATCCACATCTCATCACATCACATTCATTCACATCTCATCCATTCACATCACATTCATTCACATCTCATCCATTCATATCTACCTCAATCCACTTCCTATCACATCACATCCATTTCACCTCACGTCTCATTCATTCACATCTATCCCGATTCACATCCCATCGCATCTCATTCATTCACATCACATCTCATTCATCCACATCTATTCCGATTCACATCACATCACATTCATTCACATCACATATCATCCATTCACATCTATCCCAATTTACACCACATCTCATCACATCACATCTCATTCATTCACATCTCGATTCTCATCACATCACATCTCATCCATTCATATCCCATATCATTCATTTATATCCCGATTCACATCACATCACATCTCATCCATTCACATCCCATATCATTCATTCACATCCCGATTCACATGACATCACATCTCATCCATTCACATCACATATCATCCATTCACATCTATTCCAATTTACATCATATCACATCACATCTCACCCATTCATACTTATCCGACTGACATCACATCACATCACATCCACATTCATCACATTCATTGTATCCCAATCCCATCACATACTTTCTATCCATATTACATCACATTCTTTCACATACACATCCACATCCATTTACTTCCCATATCACCCTTTCACATATCCTCTCATCTCATCATTCACATCCACATCCCTTTACTTCACATCTCATCTACATTCATTTTCATTACACCACATCCTATCACATCCCATTTACTTCTTATCACATCCCATTTACATATAAATGATTGAATTCCAAATGTCATAGGAATTACTCTTTTATCATTTCAATATTTCTCATGCATAAAATAAAATTCATCTTTGAATTTAAATAAAATACCCATTAATTCCAATATGCTAGGAATTTCACTTTACCCATTTAAATGATTGAATCACAAATGTCATAGGAATTCCTCTTTTATCATTTAAATATTTCTCGTGCATAAAATAAATTTATCTAAAATTCATCTTTGAATTTAAATAAAATATCCATTAATTTTAATATGCTAAGAATTTCACTTTTTCTATTTAAATGATTGAATTTCAAATGTCATAGGAATTTCTCTTTTATCATTTAAATATAATTACCATAATTTTCTCTTTTCTTAATTATTTAATAATACATAAACCTTAAAAATTAGTTTTCCATTGAATGTGATGAAAATCATTCTTTAAGCCTAGCATATTCAATCCTAGAATATGGTAGGAAGTCCTCTTTTCACGTTATACATAAGAATGAATTATGTATCAAGTATTTAAAAATTTTGCCATAGCTCCACTATAATTACTACAAATTTTAATATTTTTGAAAAGAATAAGACATAGTACTATAATTATGATAGTATAGCTATCTTTTAATCTTAAATCCAATTAATGGATTTATCTCATAATATTACCATAATTTTCAAGCATATAAGTATAAAAAATCATTTTCTTAATCTCTAGCTTCACAAGCCTAGAGTTTGATTTGTGAATTAAGAATTTCTCCATGAGAAGCATCAATTGAATAGAGAATTGGTCATAGGAATGACCATTCTTTGGGAGAGGGAGAGATAATCATAAAAAGCATCCTAAATTAAGCATAAATGTAAACTTTTCTTAATTATTCATTATAACTCTTAAGAAAAGCTTGATTTGCATTATAACCACTTAATTAAAGACTTCTCAAGCTTGAGAGGGGTTGAGAAGTGAAAAACATTCAGAATAGTAGAAAAAAAACCATAAAATTATACTTTACCTCTTGTTTTTGCTTGCTTCTCTATCTTAGAAGAAGCCCCCAACCAATCAATTGGTTTGCGTGTTGAAAGGAAAGCTCCAAGGATGGTTGAAGAGAGAGAGAGAGGCTCCACTCTCTCCAAAAGTAGAGGATTTTTAAGGGATAATAAAAAATATCATTATTTTAATATAATACTGGCATGGTATAGTTCACAGATTTTTTTACAAAGAAATAAGGATCTATTTATAGGTGAGGGAGGCCTCTAACCAAGTCCAACTAGGTTTTAGAAATTTCCAAGGAATGTGGACAAGATTTTGACCTAGTTTGGCTCTCTTTTGATTTGGTTTGATCCAGGAGAGAGGAGAGATAAAATAATCATAATTTTTTTGAGTTAAAAACTCCACCACATGTGTGAAATAGGCACTTCCTTGAAGTCCCACCTTCTACTTTACCAAGGTGTCAAAAATGTATCATTATACCAAAATATCTCATTTTTTTAGTAATATCTCATAGTTTTTAACTAATAAACCTTCTACTCAGTCAACTCTTTATCTTATGTGGGAATTTACTCATTTTTGGGTTTTTTTATATTCATTGGATTTATCTCCTCCCCACACTTGGATTGATCCTATTGGCCCATAAGAACCTTAATTGGACCATAATCCAAAAATTTCTGAAAATCTAGACCCTTAGGCTAAGGTCCTTTATACACATTTTCAATTAATTCCAATTACACATTGGAAAGTTCTTTTTGAATTTCTCTTTTAGGGAAAACCATAATCTAGACCCTTAGGCTAAGGTCCTTTATACACATTTTCAATTAATTCCAATTACACATTGGGAAAGTTCTTTTTGAATTTCTCTTTTAGGGAAAACCATTTTAGACACTAGGAGGATTTTTATATCCAAAAATATCTCAAATTTGAATTACCTCTCTCTAGATATTTTCTCTCTCCATGCTAAAACATGGTAAAACAGGATCTTTCTTCTATTTCAGAGAGGGGAATAATTACAAGATCAGAAGGGGAGGTTCTTACACCTGTACACCTCAAAAGCTAGAGAGAGGAATCTTATATCCTACCCCACTTAAAAAACGCGAGATGTCCTCATCTCATAGTTGGAGGACAAACTCTTTCCTTTAAGATTCAACTGACTCTAGGGTTCCTTATAGTCTGGTCAACCCAATAGAATTCTAGGATAAAGATCCCTTCATATAGAACTCATTATCAGATAATAATTCATTCAGAACATATCATTCATATCCTTAACACAATAATGGTCCATTAGACTGAAAAAATCGATCTGAACATTCCTCCTTGGGAATTTCAGTTATAGAGGTTTTTAATTTGTCATCCCTTAACTTGATCCACTGGATCAAGTGTTAACAGTAGAAATCTGTCAGCACAATCCACTAATCTTATAGGGATTTGCTAACATCACAATCATCATTCTAGTTATTATCATCATCACTGGGATTCGTCCCATTCATCCTCATTGTGGCTTTGTTAAACTTATCTTTTTTCAACTAGAATTTAGGAATCATTATCTTTCAATCAGCATCTAAATCAACTCATCAATTCTCAACCAGAATTCTAAAATCATATCAACCAGCATTCGAATTCATCATCTGGATAGCATTTTTGCTTATAATTTCAAGGTCTTAGATTTACTCGTAAATACTACCAGCAATAAAGAGCTGCAATTATACCCTCGGTATATACGGGTAGTCCACGATCCTTGGAATTATAAGGTAAATACCATCATGTCTAGGCCTCAAGCAAGTCAGGGATTCCATACAATTGCGGTACTTCCATCTGAAGACCTAATTACCTATTTATGAATCTTCATTCTGAATATCAATTTGTATGAATTTCATCACACAATTACAACCTGTTACTGCTACTTCATAAATGTTTGACATTTTTGGCTTCTCAATTGATCCACTTTAGCCAATTCGCTCTGATACCAGTTGAAAGATCCATTCACATGCTATTGCATCCCATTTACATCGTATCACATCCTATCGCATCCAATTCGCTCTGATACCAGTTGAAAGATCCATTCACATCCTATTGCATCCCATTTACATCTTATCACATCCTATCGCATCCCATTTACATCTTATTACATACATTCACATCCTATCGCATCCCATTTACATCTTATCACATCCTATTCCCATTTAGTAGCTTTTTCTACTTCCATAGCGATAATGGGACTTTTTCTAAATTTCTGTCAATTGCCTTGCCTAGATAAAGGTTCTTTTTCTCGACGACTATTTTCATATTCTTTCTCAATTTTTGAAATGAATTATATTCAATATTCCTCTTTTGAATAAAAGAATTCATGGGATTTACAAAAATCAATTCTACCCATATTTTCACTTTTGATAAATAATCATAATTTGAATTATACTAAAAATTTCTCTTTTTTCCATTTAATTTCTTGGACCTCAAATATCATGGGAATTCCTCTTTTTGCATTTAAATATTTTCATTCCAATGTCATGGGAATTCCTCTTTTATCATAAAATAAATCTATCTAAAATTCCTCTTTTCTTAATAAAATATCTATTATTTCAATATGCCAAGAATTTCACTTTTTCCATTTAAATGATTGAATTCCAAATGTCATAGGAGTTCCTCTTTTATCATTTAAATATTTCTCATGCATAAAATAAATTTATCTAAAATTCATCTTTGAATTCAAATAAAATACCCATTAATTCTAATATGCTAGGAATTTCACTTTTTCCATTTAAATGATTGAATTCCAAATGTCATATGAATTCCACTTTTATCATTTAAATATTTCTCATGCATAAAATTAATTTATCTAAAATTCATCTTTGAGTTTAATCAAAATATCCATTAATTTCAATATGCTAAGAATTTCACTTTTCCTATTTAAATGATTGAATTCCAAATGTCATAGGAATTCCTCTTTTATCATTTAAATATAATTACCAAAATTTTCTCTTTTATTAATTATTTAATTATACATAAACCTTAAAAATTAGTTTTCCATTGAATGTGATGAAAATCATTCTTTTAGCCTAGCATATTCAATCCTAAAATATGGTAGGAAGTCCTCTTTTCACGTTATGCATAAGAATGAATTATTTATCAATTTCTTCATAATTTTACCATAGTTTCGTTGCTATTACTGGCAAATTTTAATATTTTTAAAAAGAATAAGACATAGTAATGTAACTATGATAGTATAACTATCTTTTAACCTTAAATCCAATTTATGGATTTATCTCATAATATTACCATAATTTTCAAGCATATAAGTACAAAAAACCATTTTCTTAACCTCTAGCTTCACAAGCCTAGAGTTTGATTTGTGAATTAAGAATTTCTCCATGAGAAGCATCAATTGAATAGAGAATTGGTCATAGGAATGACCATTCTTTGGGGGAGAGAGAGAGATAAACATAAAAAGCATCCTAAATTAAGCATAAATGTAAACTTTTCTTAATTATTCATTATAACTCATAGGCCACTTCCTTGGTCCCTCATCCACTGTACCCGAAGCTCACCATTTAAATCGAACTGAGGCTGGTCAAGACCTTGGTCGACCATGCTTATGCGAGATGTCCTCTGTTGACTCTCCAGTAGCTGTTGCAACTTTATCAGTTAAGTCTCCACAACCTCATTCACAAGACGGTCAAAATGTTTCCCAAGCATTCTTGACATAAAAGAGTCATAAATACAGTTTCTATAATGAACTCACGTCTTTCCACATTGTTCCACATCAATCCACATTACTTAATCCGAGTTCAATCATATGTATTCCCATCATCCTTCATCCATTCTCATCCAATCACATCATTTTTTATCTCATCACATCTTTTCACATTTATACTCATCACATCTCATACACTCGCATCTACCCATATCCACTTCTCATCACATCTCATCCATTCATATCTACCCTGGTCCACATCACATCACATCACATTAATTTCACCTCACATCTCATTCATTCGCATCTATCTCGATTCACATCCCATCACATCTCATCCATTCACATCACATTTCATTTATCCACATCTATTCTGATTCACATCACATCACATCACATCACATATCATTCATTCACATCTATCCCAATTTACACCACATCTCATCACATCACATCTCATTCATTCACATCCCGATTCACATTACATCACATCTCATCCATTCATGTGCGCTTTTGCCGCACGAGTCGTAGCTGGGGACTTGCTTAACACCGTATGCGAGCCACGAATGGCTGCAAGCATACAACCAGGAAAGCAAGCTCAAACAGAATGCAAAGGTGTGTCACTCACCGCTCAAACCGCCGCCGTGAAGGATTCTCGCATCGCAGTGAAGGAGGAGCCGCCGTCGTTCGCTCTACCGCCTCGCCATCGCCGTGTCGCTACACAGTGCTCGATCGCTCTCTCTCTCTCTCTCTCTCTCTCTCTCTCTCTCTCTCTCTCTCTCTCTCTCTCTCTCTCTCTCTCTCTCTCTCTCTTACACAGGAGAAGGAAACCAAGAGGATAAGGCAAGAGCACTCTTGTATTCAACACATTGAGAATGAGAGTTTTAGGGTTACATTTGACTCTTATAGGTGACTTGGCCGTTCACACATGGGCGCCCATACATGCCTGACCGATCCTAACTCTTATCCTGTTGACATTCAAGGTGCGCCTCTCATCGGCGATCACCCAATCCCTTTGTCCTTTACATATGGTGCCGACAAGTCCATCCCATGACTCAGAATATTTAAATTAATTACATGATGTAAAACATAGTACGTCTCAATGTCCGTTAACATGCCCCCCTTCCTGATGTAGATTCCATCCTTGGAAGCTATGGTATGGTAAGCTCAATAGGGTTTGTTGTGGTAGACCGTCTGCAAAACAGGGAAGTAGAGTGAAAGTATGCTGGAATTCAAAAGATATAAAGTGTAATAAATTCAAGCATGTTAGACCACAATGGACGTTGCTATGAAAACTTAGTTTAAGGGGTCACATGAATGAGCTAGTGTAGCCAATTAAGAGGAGTTTAAAATTATTGAAGTAAATCAAGAGTTAGCAAGGTGTCAAAGGTTAATCAAAGTTTATAACTGGCCTAAGTCAAAGAAAATAACCAAGCTTAATAAATAAACAGATGACCACAATGTGTCTACTCTAAGAACAAGTTAATACCACGAGCCTAGGGACACAAGAAACATCAGAGTTACAGGAGCCTTTTGCCTTTATTTCTTTATGCACGTGACAATTTTTACACACAATGGCGACCTTCCTAAGGCAAAACTAACATCGATCCTGGTACCATGTTTAACACAAAGCATTATCCAAGAATCTATTAGTTCACCTTAGGCAAGGCTACCCCCTACCAACCAAGGCATCGGTCTGGAGTAGAATACTCCTCGCCTACCAAGTGTCAATATGGCGATAGGCGAACATTAGAGCACATAATAGACTTGCATTGCCATTTATTGTAGGCTTTTTTTTTTCAAATTTATTTCTTTTGATCTTCGCTCCTGAACTATAATGTATTCTTATATCCTTTGACCAAGGGTATGTCTTAGAGGTCAACACACACATGGCCAGGTGTCAAACATTAAGATAGTTTGACCCTAGACCTAAGACAATCGTATTCCAAGGTTAACTAAAGACTGCATGCATTCTCAAGAATATATCCAATAAGGTTAAACTCATTAATGATTTACACTAACACGTCAGGTAACTTCAAAAACTAAGTAGTGCTTTGATAATTTCCATGTAGGCATGCATTATAGTTCATGTAATTAATCAAACAGTAAAAACGAATGAGAGTGGGCATGGAAGAATTACACCTGTATTTTGGGGATCTCCTTGATTTGATGAGAAATGCTCGTAATTTGATGTAGATATATTTTGATGAACGCTGCCACAATCTCTCAGGACTTGGAAGCGAACCCACCTCAAACTTTTTAACCTGTACAATCAACTAACAAGCACTATACCTCGAGAGGCACATCAGTGTGAAAAATTAAAGACTCGTTTAAGGACTTCAAACTAGAAACAACTTGAAAAATTAACCTACCTACCAGTCACCACACTATCACTGAGGATATGGTAAGAGGATGTTGTAGAGTCCTGGCTCTAGCCCTAAGGCTAAGCCTCTATTCGCATCATCCAAATAAATAAAGTCAGCCTCAGTAGTGCCATGAGTTTCATCCGTCCATTCATCGTCGTCAGATATATCCTTTTCGTTTTCCCATCCACATAAACTCATCAAGAATGTAACCATGCGAGGATAGTCATCTTGTGGAAAAGGAAAGCATTGGGCTATCAGGGATATGTTCTCTATGGAGTAGGGGTCAGTCATGGTCAATAGGCGAATTAGCCATTCTAATTCCTCAACATTTTCCTCTTTGGCTAGTACATCTATATGATCCCATTCAGTTTCAATTACAGGATAGCACATGTGAAATATCTGAGAAAGGTACAGATGATACCTTTCACCAAAGGTGGGAGTGGATGAAGTGTGTGATGCTCATGCATTTGCCATATCTGCAAACACAGATATAGCATCAGTAGGTTTATGACAAGTCAATCTAGTTCCTGATTGTATATGGATATTTTTGCTCTTAATGTGTTCTTGCTCTTTTTACTATTTTTTGTTTTTCTTTTCTTTTTTGTGTATGAAGCTATATATATACATCCCCTTGAATTTGGCAATTACATGGTCAGGGGAGAAGGTTAGGGAGGAAGCAATAGAATGTCGAGCGTGAGTATATGCTCCCCCTTTCCTCGGGTAGATCATATTTTTTGCAATGATGTTGCAGACTCTTGGAACCAATTTGTCTAGCGGGTCATAGGTGGTGATGTGGGCAGATAGCTTTTTATGACCCTTGTGGCCATATCAAATTACAGAGATGGTAGTGTACACTCCCATTGATGAATGGAGGAAATGGTTTTCAACGATACTTTTACTACAAAGGGAGACATAGACTCATTGGTCTCTTGTTGGGTGTTGACAAGAGTAGGTATAGAGCATGAAGAAACTTCTATATCAATGTGTGCCTGGTATGAGGAGCCAGAAGCTTCATGTGGCTCCCCCCTTCTAGGTGATATTGATCGATATCGTTTAGGAATCCAAACTAGCTCTGGAAGAAGCGGTGCGGAGCACTCTGTTACCTTTCCCTTACCACAGTCTTGAATTGTTGTTGGGGTGGCAACATTTGGTGTGCAAGGTTTTACAGGTGATGTAGAGGGATTCGGCTTATGTTTAGGGACCCAAATCTGGTCATTCCCCTCATAGTACCCTTGGGCTACTAATAAATTTTATAGGGATCCATCGTGATGTTACATTGCCCTTTCTTGGGTGGGTAGCTGCTTTCCTTCTACGAGGCTTCTTGTCTGAATGAGATTGAGCAGGGGAAGTAGCTGTTAACGAACCTTTTGGAACCCATTTGTATGTTTTCTTTGGCATAGTAAGTGGAGCTTTAGAGACCACCCTGCATGTTTCCACTCTTGGCGTTGAAGCATTAGAGGGGTGGCAAACAATCAAAGATGGTTTTGCCATTGGACTTTGTGATTTTACATTATCTAGCTTTTGAGTTGATGACTTAGGTGCGGGATTTTGAGCGGTCAGCAGACCGAGAGCGGGTTCTTGCATTGTAACTTGCCTGGTTGCCCAATCAATATTGCACTTGGTGGCTAACATCCATTTGTGCCCTGAGTTTACGATTCCCTCCATGGTACCAGCAGGCATAACCAAAAAGCTTTGAATTACGGTCCCCTTGTCATAGGCAATCGGAGTGTGCAGAATTCCTGAGACAAGGGTTTTCTTCTTGTTGATACCTTTAATTTGGATAGCACTCTTGGATAAAGGTGGTTTTCCAAGTTGACACCACACGCTATATGATAGCAAATTGTGTTGAGCTCCTGTATCCAATAATGCATTATATAGCACCTCCCTTTAAGGACTTTGTAACTCAATTGGGTATCTTAGAGGCGGGTCAGATTCCAGTGAATCCTCCTCTGCCTCCTCAAAAAATACTTGCGTAATTCCCAAGTTGGCTTCTCGTTGGAACCTAGCACGCTGTTGACATTCTTTGGCTTCAACTCTCGCTTGTATCTTCTTAAGCTCAGCTTGTTCTTTAGCTGCCTTCTTTTGATGGATTGCATGTAACTCCTCTTGGCTCAGGGGGTCATAGTATCTTTTGAATTTACTCCCATTAAGGAATCCAATGGTTTCAACTCCGTCGAGAGTCTCCACTTGGATGGTACCTTGCGGGGTAATTTCACATACTCTATACGGTCCCTTACCAGCATATTTGAGCTTCTTCTTTTCGTTACGCACTCCATACATCAGGACTTTATCCCCAACCTCGATGTCCTTGTTCTTTAGGTGGCAATCAAACCATTTTTTCCTTCTATCCTTCTCCACAAGGGCATTGTACACAACCAATTGTCTTTCTTCGTTTAGCCGCTCAAGGATATATAGACGCTCTATTAAGGGATTACCATCCCAATCCTCTTGAGTAGCAACACGAAGACTAGGAATGACAAATTCCCACGGCATGACTGCTTCTTGGCCATATACCATTTTGAATGGTGTGCAATTAATATCCACTTTGTACAATTAATAGCCACTTTGAATGGTGTGCAATTAATAGCCATTTTGTACGCAGTACGATAGGCCCATAAAGCTGTCGGAAGCTTTAGATCCCAATCCGTGCGATGAGCTTCAACAGTCTTTGTCAAAACAGAGATTAATGTCTTGTTTGTACTCTCGGCTTGGCCATTCACTTGCCGATAATAAGGAGTAGATTTATGATGGGATATCATGAAATTTGTTGTGAGCTCCTTAATCACTTCATTTATAAAATGCGTACCATTGTCACTCACAAGTTCAAAAGGACAACCAAAGCGTATGATTATATTTTCAAAGAGGAACTTGGCTGTTGTCCTCGCATCTGCTTTACGTGTTGCTTTCGCTTCAGCCCATTTGGTCATATAGTTAGTGGCTACAATAATATAGCGAGATTGTGTGTTGCGGGCCGCTGGGCTAATTGGACCTGCAAAGTCTAAACCCCACTTTTCAAATGGTTGGTTTACTTTGATTGGATGTAGGGGCATCTGATCTTTCCTCTGGGGTTTCTTGTATCGTTGGCATTCATCGCAACCCTTTACAAAAAGTGATGCATCTTGGAACATAGTGGGCCACCAATACCCTGATTGTAAGATCTTTCGCGCAGTTAAGTCTCCTGAGAAGTGACCACCGGCTACGCCCATATGTGCCTCTTGTAAAATGTATAGATACTCATCCTCTCGGGCACAACGCCTAAGAACGTCATCCTTTCCTCTTTTATAAAGAGTCCCGGCTATCAAGCAATAAGGTTTGCATTCCTTGATCAGCTTTCGAGCTAGATCTTTATTATGAAGCTCCTTGGGTGGGAAGCCATTAACCAAAAAGTTAACAATCTTCTCACTCTATTCAGGCATTGTCTCCACCATGAACAGGGCTATCAGGTAAGTCATCATCAACTCCCGTAGGAGCCTCACCATTAGGTAATGATCAGCCACATGACATGTTTTTTGCCAGGTCTCACAACAACAGTGAAATCAAACTCAAGAAGAATCAATAGCCATCATGTGATTCTTCCTGTGGAGCATGGTTTGTTTACCAGATACAACAATGCTTGATGATCCACATAGAAAACAAACTTGGTGGCAAAAGGAGGTAATAACGAAATTTCCTTACTTCATATATCATTGCCAACTCTTCTCGCTTTGTAGTGGTGTAGTTCATCTCAGCATCGTTCAACTGGCGACTGGCAAAGCTAATGGGGTAGTCTAGTTTGTATTCTCCAGGTTGAGTTAACACACATCGGTGAAGAATAGAATAAACCTTCGATAATAACCAACGTGGCCCATAAAGCGTTGGACTCCCTTATAGTTGGTGGGTGGGGGCAATTCCAGAATGACCTTGATTTTACTCTCGTCGGTGGAAATCCCATTTTTGGACACTATATGCCCTAAGATAACTCCGTGTTTAACCCAGAATTGGCATTTAAAAGGATTCAATGAGATGCGATATAATCTACACCTTTCAAATATTTTTCATAAACACATCAAGTGCTCGTCCCAAGAGGAATGAACACAAAGATCATCTAAGAAAGCTTCACAAAAGTCCCTTAGATATTCCTTAAAAGCTGTGTTTATCAATCGTTGGAATGTTGCAGGTGCATTGGTCAAGCCAAAAGCCATGACACGAAAGGCAAACACTCCAAACTCCGTGATAAATGCTGTTTTAGCTTGGTCCTCTACTGCAATTGTGATTTGATTGTAACCAGAGTACCCATCTAAAAAGCTATATGCCTCCTTACCTGCAACTCTTTCAAGCACATGTTCAGAATACGGCAAGGGGTAATGATCCCTTCTGGTGGCTGCATTAACCTTTTTGAGATCAACGCACACTCTGAGTTTCCCATTCTTCTTTGGTACGATGACTATCGGAGAAACCCATTCTGAGTGCTCAATTGGGTATATGAATCCACATTTTATAAGCTTTTCAATTTCTTCCTGTACAATCTTTGCATACTTAGGATTCATTGGGTAGGGACGTTGCTGGACTGGTTTAGTAGTGCTAACCATTGGAATCGTGTGTTGCACCACAGAGGGTGGAACACCCTTCATATCATGATATGTCCAAGCAAATATGTCCTTGAATTCTTTAAGAAGCTTCTTAAGTGCAGCTTCTTCCGTCTTAGTGAGGTCTTGAGCAATAAAAACAAGTTTAGACTCCTCACCCGGATCTGCTAAGTCTATCTCCTTAACTACCGCAGGGCCATCGTAGACACTGCTACTCCCATTGGTAGGCGTTCGTTGGGCTTTTGTGTAGACCACTTTACGTTCCCCTATGGTGAATGATTTGAAATGCTCGGGTGTGGGGTGTAAGTCTACTGGTTCTTGTTGTGCCAGGTTTTTTTCTTTTAATTCCGCATCTTTTTGTTATTGAGCTAACTCTTGGTTTTGCCGCCTTCTGGCAGTACGACTTAATTTTGGCTTCTCTTCGATTTCTGATTGGGCGACATCATGAGGTTACGGAATACACCACATGACACTTTGGAGGTATTGTCCCCCGCTAACTTCCGATGAGCGTCAATAGCTCCTACATAACTAAGCCATTCTATAGTGGATCTCTCCTTGTTTATTGCAATTCGTACATTAGCTCGATAGCATTGTCGCTTATGTCTCGTTTTCTTCTTACCAAGTTTTTGATTTTTGTTTCTATCATATTTGAACTCACTTGGTCGATCTTCACTTGTGTCCCCCTCACTTTCGGATGAACTGCAGGAGGTCACCGTCCTAGGCCTTGAACACATTGCTTCCACACTTGGGTGAATATTTGATTCATTCCCCCCATCAAGCTCAGAGTCAGCTTCTTCTTGAGATTCATACTCAAAGTTGCATTGGTCAGAGTCTTTGCTACTCTCAGTGTCAGTGGAGTTTGCTGCTTTCTCGCCATCAGGAGTCAAGTGCATAACACCTCATGTTTATTGGCACTAATGGTGGCATATCTTGCCCCTCAGGTGTTACCCAACTTGTGCCTCTATTTCCCCATGTGTCTATGGTTGCCACTAGGTGTACCCAATCCACGTTATCCGACTCAGTCATACCCGGTAGGACATCCATATAAGGAGAATCTTTCCCATCATCAGTCTCTTTTTTGCATGTATAGCAATACCTTAATGGGGCGGAGTGAATAGTGGTATTATCAATGATAACCTTGCTTCCTAAAGGATGTGCACAACCATTCTCAAGATCAACTCGAATGACAGAGTCCTAGAATTGTAGCAGGTAGACATGGTTTTTCGACCAGTCATGCACCATTTGTCTTCCCTCATGAAAGGACATCCTAAGATCATTTGATATGACATAGGATGCCTGGAGAAATCCATTACAATGAAGGTATGTTTTACCTTGTATCCCAGGACCTTGATCTTAAGGTCCCTTAACATCCCAATAGGTTTAGCAATAGTTCCGTTTGCCATCTTAACCACTATGTTTGTGACTTCAAGGTGAGGTCTTCCCATAGATTCCCAACAGTTTTTAGTCACAATGCTCACTCCAGCACAACCATCAAGGATTCCCTTTAGAGTTAATCCCTTGGTAGTAATGGTGCGGAGAGTTGCATTAGATTCGTCACCTTCAAAGTACTGTCCCAACTTTTTAACAGGTATTTCAACGACCTAGAAAAAAAGCATAAAATTACACTTTACCTCTTGTTTTTGCTTGCTTCTCTATCTTAGAAGAAGCTCCCAACCAATCAATTGGTTTGTGTAATGAAAGGAAAGCTCCAAGTATGGTTGAAGAGAGAGAGAGAGGCTCCACTCTCTCCAAAAGTAGAGGATTTTTAAGGGATAATAAAAAATATCATTATTTTAGTATAATACTGGCATGGTATAGTTCACAGATTTTTTTACAAAGTAATAAGGATCTATTTATAGGTGAGGGAGGCCTCTAACCAAGTCCAACTAGGTTCTATTTGTTTACAAAGGAATAAGGATCTATTTATAGGTGAGGGAGGCCTCTAACCAAGTCCAACTAGGTTCTAGAATTTTCTTGGTTCAGTTTGGCTGAATTTGGACAAGATTTGGACCTAGTTTGGCTCCCTTTTGATTTGGTTTGATCCAGGAGAGAGAGAGAGGAGACATTATACCAAAATATCTCATTTTTTTAGTAATATCTCATAGTTTTTAACTAATAAATCTTGTACTCAGCCAACTCTTTATCTTATGTGGAAATTTACTCATTTTTGGGTATTTTCTTTTATTCATTGGCTTTATCTCCTCCCCACACTTGGATAGATCCTATTGGCCCATAGGAACCTTAATTGGACCATAATCCAAATTTTTCTGAAAATCTAGACCCTTAGGCTAAGGTCCTTTATACACATTTTCAATTAATTCCAATTGCACATTGGAAAGTTCTTTTTGAATTTTTGTTTCAGGGGAAACCATTTTAGACACTAGGAGGATTTTTATATCCAAAAATATCTCAATTTTGGATTATCTCTCTCTAGACATTTTCTCTCTCCGAGCCAAAACATGGTAAAACTGATCTTTCTTCTATTTCAAAGAGGGGAATAATTACAAGATCAGAAGGGGAGGTTCTTACACATGTACACCTCAAAAGATGGAGAGAGAAATCTTACGGTGCCTGTGAACGCCTGCAAACTAAAAAACGGATATCCAGACGTGCCCGAAATATGATTTTTGCCCGAAAAACTTCTATCCAACGGACCCTATAGTTTCCATGTAGCTCTACTCCTGTGAAGAAACCTCCTAATTGGAGTTCATTTGCGAGTGCCTCCCAAAGATCTCCCAACAAAGGTGTAGTAGCCAAACCAAGGGAAAAGAGTAGATGAAGCTCTTACCCTCATACCTTTTCCTCTGCTTCTTTTTCTTGTCGCTTAGCCCTTAGCATAAACCAGGCACTGATACCATGAAAAGATGCAGGGGAGAAGAGCGCTTGAGCTCTTATAAGCACACACACACTCACACAAATCCTAGAGAAGAGAACACACAAGGTGAGAGGCTGAAAATTCTTCTTCTTCTTCACACAAAGAGGTCTACAAAGAAGATAAAGTGACTAACACACATAATAGAGTATATTCAAGTGGTCCATAATGTGAACACGATAAGTGGAATGGGTAGGTGTAGACTAGTCGGTGTAGTCCCAACTGTAGAATCTCTAGCAAAGATATGTCGGTGCTAGCTACCAAACCCGCTAGTGATGTAAATGTCGAACGGTCATGCAAACTCCCTGTGAGTGTCAGCTCATGTTGAGCTTGACATCTCAACAACAAGGATGCTTACACCGGCACCTCCATCCAGGATGCCTTTGACCACATGTCCATTATAGGAAATGGACAATGCTGCGTTTGTGTCATCACCTTCAGAGTATTGTCCTAGTGCATTGATGCGAATTATTGGTGCACCTTTGGGTTGTGGGTGGTGGTGGTGATGGAGTAAGTCTGGATATGATGGGGCTCAGATTCATCCAAGGAATCTGGAGCTTTCTCCTCCACATAAGCCTGTAGTTTGTGTTCCATCCAATCCTAAAGCTGATTCCATAAATTTGGAGTAACTTTTAACAAGGTTCCAATGGGCATGTGGATTTGGGAGGAAAGAAAGGCAGAGAGGTCGGCCAAGTTGAATTGATGAGTAGGGGCTTCTTGAGGGGCGGGGCATTGATCATAGGGTGGACTGTTCAATTTGGTCCTTATTTGATAGGTGTGGAGGTTGCAGTAGGAGGATATAATACCTCAACAAATTTGGTGTGTGGACCTCGTGAGTCTCTGTTAGACTCTCTGTCAGTGTTAACATCGAGTTGTTCAGTGTGTGAACGTGGGATTTGGGCTTGGCCATTTGTGGAATAGGCATGGGAGGATGAGGAGACGCATAAGGGGCAAAATCGTCATTTGTCAACATCATGTTGGTGAACGGATCTTCCTCAGCCTGGAGAGTGGGGGCTCCAACCTTACTTGCTAGCGGAAGTTCAGGTTCAATGGGGGACGATGCTCACTCAGGTATACGAGGTCAAAGGTTATGAAAATGGGTGATGGTTCAAGTTGAGGCTAGTATTTCTCTACTACTGCTTGGGCCTAATGATCCTTGAGAAGGCATTGCTTCTCAAGGATGGCATTGGGATATGTGGCCACCCATTTTTCTCGTTTGGTGGGTTTTTGCTAGGCTGCATGGGGGAGTGGCAATTTGGTATGATAATCGCTCTTGGAGTAGGATAATGTGGTCTTTGTTGAGCCCGTTGGGATGCTAACCCAATCGTCATAGTGGCCAACATGCTTAGAGCATTGTTTCCTTTGGGATTTGGCCTTCTTAAGCTCAACACGTTGAGGGATGGCATGCCTTCGATCGTGGAGTGAGAAATTGATTGTAAAGGGTAATCCTTGTATAGTAATGGTCAATTCCATAGCCATGACATTGTGGTTGCATTGGCAAATGTTTCTTTTGAGGGCATTTAGCCACTCTATGGGATTCATGGAAGAGGAAACATAGAAGAGGTGGTTTTCGTGTGGGTGCACCTATAGTGTGCACAAGTGGTTTAGGGTCTTTGTGAGGCACCAGAAAAGGGTGTTAAGGGAGCCTCGGGGATGGCAGAGTGCATGTGCTCCACAGGTTTAGCAATGGACTTGGTTGTTGGGATCTTTCCATAAGCAATGGGGTTTGCCTGGATAGGCACGATTGGAGTGGAAAGATGGGCACCACAGAGGTCATGGTGGCACTTTGTGTGAGTACTTAGCTTGGGGTGGTGCCACCAGTAAGGTTTGGGGCCCGGGAGGAGAGGAAGTTAATGTTACAAATGAGCTATGGGGGGGTGTCATTGGCACGATGACCAATTGCATGGAACAGCTTTCTCACATGTTGTCATCGAGAAAGATCACCCATTTGCACGCCTGATCGAAGGTGGAGGGGTCCATGACTAGCATGTGGTCGTGAAGCCTTGGATTGTGCAAGCCCAAGAGAAAACCGTCCATTAATTGCTTATCACTCAATTTTTCCCTCTCTTCGCAACGCGAATCAAGGTACTAGATGTGTACGATGTAGTCGCGTAAGGTTTCCTCTAGTTTTTGTTCCAATTGGACCAGTTGGATGATGGGGCTCAATTTGGGCCCATAGGGTGCAAAGCTAATTATGAAGGCCTCCGTCACATCGCTTTAAAAGCATCTTTGTGCCGAGGGTCCAAGGATTGAAACCATTGCACGGCCTTGCCTTCAAGGCTGAGTCCAAGGAGATGGACTTTGGTTGCATCATCAAACATTTCAAATGCCTGATAGATTTGGTTAAAGAGCTCGATGTGGAATACGGGGTCTCCAACTCCGTGCAATTTTGGTAGAAGCAAACACTTGTGGCTTTAGTTTGGAACAGCCCACGGCCATTCAATTTTGTAAATTTTTTTTTTGGAAAAAAAGTTTTTTTTTTGGTAAAGGCCGTACACTTACAAAGCGAATGCCTGTGGCTTTAGTTTGGAATGGCCACGGCAAGTGTGGAATGACAGTTCGATTTGTTTTCATTTTTTTTTAGGTACAGGCATACCTTACAAGCGAGCGCCTATGCGTTTAGTTTGGAACAACTGCAGTAAGTGTGGAACAGCCGTTCGATTTTTTTTTTTTAGTTTTTTTTTTGGAACGGCTCTACGCTTATAAGCGAATGCCCGTGGCTTTAGGATGGAACGATCGTGGCAAATGTGGAACGGCTGTGGCAAGTTGGAATTTGAGTTTAAATTTAAAATTTAGAATTTCAATTTCAATTTCAAATTGGAGGGAAGTGAGTGGGAGACAACTAAGACCCCCTCATTAATGCTAGTAGGTGGGAAAGAACTAAAGTTAGAGGCTACCTCTAACTTTAGTGGATTTTGACTAATTTAGAGGCACCCTAGCTTAACTAAAGATTAATTTTTTTAATCCCATTATTAATCACTCCTTAACCCTCATCTTTACCCTCAAATTATTGCTAACTGGTGAGGAGTTTAAGCATGGGGATTTGATAGGTGGATTAGCAATGTTTATGCTAATCCAAGGATGTGATTTCCCCAAAATAATTTCACTAATTAGGTCACTAATTAATTCACTCAAAAGAGGGAAAATGAGATAAAAAGAGACCAAATTAGTGCTAATTCTTGCTAATTAAGGCCTAATTGGAGTGAACTAAGCATAGATTTGAGTCAAGGTAAGTGTTTAGAACAATAATGCCACTCCAATTAGTCTAATTGCAAGCAATCAGGCTCAATTTTTTGGTTTTTTACTCTCTTCAAGTCCACTAATCACACTAACCAGTAGGTTAGTAATAATTAGTAAAAATTAAGAGATAGTTTATTGGTTTTCTTGTTTGATTATTGTTCTATCTAGTAATGCTAACTTACCTATGCAAAGAGATTAAGCAAAAGAAAAAGGATTAAGCTAAAAATTAAGAAAAATAATTTAGGTTTAAGCAAAAATCCTCCCGATTAGGCTCTCTAATAACCTAAATCTCAAGTTTTTTTCCTCAAACAAGTAGTAATCCTACTCTAAACACAAAGCTGTACATGAATCTTAACAAAAATAACAAAACAAAACATCAAAATACAATAAAAAAATAAAAAAACCACATGCCAAAGAGCCTACCTGGCACTGGGCTATGAGGGCTCCGTTGGAATCGAATCAAAGATGGTATAGACAAGCAGCGGATGTCGGTCCTTGGTAATGGAACGCCAAAGATGTTAAGGAAACTGTACCCTAATGTGTTGTGGAAAGTTACCTATCCACCAAGATTGAGCATGGCTCAAGAGCTCCATCGTAGCCGCTCATCTCACTGCCATTCTCTTGCATTCATTGTCACACCGAGGCGGTTGCTCTAATCCAACGGGTGATGCAAGCTCTCTCGTGAAGATCATGTGGGATCTCCACGAAAGAGGATCGTGTTGGTTAGCCTAATCACGAGAGAGAGAGAGAGAGAGAGAGAGAGAGAGAGAGAGAGAGAGAGAGAGAGAGAGAGAGAGAACAAGTGATTAGCACTAATCACTCCCAAACCCTAACCCTAAGCACACCACACATGCTAGATTAGAGTTGTAAGAGAGAGAGAGAGAGAGAGAACACTCCACTTCTATTGCACAAATAAGAGAATAAGTCACAAACAAGAGAAACTCACTTTTATAGTTCCAACCCTTTTCCCACTAGGCCACTCGGGAGGAACCAAGGAGCCCAAAACATAGTTACAAGGCTTCTCTCTATGGTTTGGCCAATTGACCAATCCTTTGAAGCTCAATGCTTGCGAGCATTTTTAGGGCATTTCCCTCATCAAATGATGGGATTTACAATATAGCATGGGCGCCCACATTACATAAGTGTGCGGACATAGTTGTCATAGAAATGTGGTGACCAATATGTGGTTACCAAAACAAAGAGTTGGCATAGACTCTCAGATCATTAGACACATAAATATATCTTGTTCACTCTCAACAAAAACTATCAGAATCACTCAAAACAGGTGTCATAGCACATATTCTCACCGATTAAGACATTGATACAAGCTACAAAAACTTTGTTCTCATCACAAGCAAAGACAAACTGTCTCAACACACTTGAGACAATGGGTCAAAACGCAACAGAAGAACACACTGAAATTTGGGAATTCTGCACTGTTAGACTCTAGCTACATACTCTAGCTACTAGTCTAACTACAGTGAATATTCTATCATAGACTATAGGCCTTCTTTGGACAGACTCAACTCAGCACACAAATGAATTAAACATGACTTTTGGATTAAATCACATCTCTAATAGAGAAGCCTCACAGAAACTCCTGATTGATTCTCTGGATCTTAGCTCCTTATTTGCTCTGGTTTACCCAAATTCACTTCGATTGCTTTAAACATCTCTTCTGTTGTCTTTGAAAACTAGAAGATCTTATGTCTGCAACTAGCTTGCTTCACTGTAGTAGGTAGTTCTCCCACTTCACTCACTCCTGCACTTCTCACAGTGAAGCAACTAGCTTGCTTCACTATAGTAGGTAGTTCTCCCACTTCACTCACTCTTGCACTTCTCACTGTTTCTCTGTCTCTTGTCTCCCAGTCCATTCTCCATAAATCATCCCCAAAAAAAATTTCCTGTCTCGCTACCTTGCCACCTTATGGAACAAATACGCCGGCTCCCTCCATAGCCCATACGCTTTCTATTTTGGTATTTTCAGCACTTGCTCTTATCCTCCCCTGCCACATTGTCCCTGCCACCTAGGATTCATTATACATCATCATTTATTTATTATATTTTTCCATAGTCCATATTTGTTTTGAGCCTTGGGAACCTCTCACATACTGCCCCAACCTTGTAGTGAAACACTCTCAAGTGTTTCACACTCTGGTCTTTGATTTCACATAACCCTGATGTGATATGGCCTCAGTCTCAGGCCATTCACCCTACTTGTATGCATCTGACCACTTAGGTCCTGCAAAACTGATAGGACCCATTTGAAAAAACTTCATGTATAAATAAAAGGACCCTCCCACCTGACTTTGAACTTAGTCTGAAAGGTAGTATTTAAAGAATTATTATATTTGAGGACAAACATACCTTTCTTCAAGTCTTTGCCCAACTTCTCATTGAAAGTCTCAATTCTCTTCTGATTGACCATTTCATACCATTTTATATCCTCTTCTCTATCCAACAGTAAATAATACAAATTGGTTAACCGCTTTTTCTCTTGATCCTCCTGAGTCATATCATGTTTTTAAAAAAGTCTAGTGATGGCAACATCACATTTACTGGTAACACAGTCCTCCCCATACACTAAGTGATATGGGGTATACCCAGTAGTATTCTTTTTAGATACCATAAATGCCCAAACTGCTCTGTCCAGGTATATGTCCCAATCACTAGAATGATCCTCCACAAGTTTGAACAAAAATCTTTATAACACTCGATTAAGCTTTCTACCAACCCATTGCATTGGGGGGTGGTATGGTGTAGTAAATTTGTGCTTAATGCCCAACTTTTTGGTTAGCTCTTTAACCAAATCTAATTTGAACTCCCTCCCTTAGTCATTGACCAGCTCTAAAGAAACTCCAAACCTGTAGCAAATCATCTCATACACAAATCTACAAACTTGTTGAGTAGTAGCATTACTGGAAGCCTTAGCCTTTGTCCACCTTGTCAAATAATCCGCAACAGTAATGATGTAAACCTTCATTAGGGGAAATTCAAGCTCTAATGGGCCCTTTTAGAGCCCATTAAAATAATATAAGGCTATAGCCAATGAGAGTGCTTGGATTCTAGATCCATGTAACATGGATCTTTTTGTCATAGTTTCGAGCTCAAAAAAGAGGAATAAAATATATTGGCAGAAAACTCAAAAATAGAAGAATATCACGCTTGAATACCAACTCCCAAGACGTATGTAAAAAGGAATATGAGGAAAAGAGGGTGAATTGATTGAAAGCTAGTCTGATTGAAGACTTTCTCCATAATTTAAACTTAGTTCTCTTCGTTTCCCGCCTCTCTTACAACGTCACTTATTTTCGCCATATCTA